>NC_142937.1:32101615-32111615 GCF_046866305.1 Octopus bimaculoides
GAGAATTTAAAAATTGAATATTTTTGTCCCTAAGAAGTCAAATTTTGGTAGATACATTTATTCAACCTGATACTGAAATCAAATTTAGAATCATGGGAATTACAAAAATAACAGATTTAAAAAAATAATTAATAGCAGCATAAGCAGTATTAATACCAAAAAGCAATCTTTATATCCAACTTAATGTGGATGTTGTGTTAGAACACCAAATACTATGTTATTTACCGAGGGGACCTCTTGTATGGATGCATGGTGCATAAAGGCACTCATATTTATATCATTGGCATATTTGGTTTACTCATATTTATATCAGACATCTGTCACTGATGAGCCCAGGCTGGAGGAAATCACATGAGCTGGCAGTTCCAGTGCCTGTAGCAGATAATTTTCATCTACCAACGATATAAATATGAGAGCTTTTATGCACCATACATCATTATGGGAGGTCCTCTCTAGGTAAATAATGCAGTATTTGTTGTTCTAACACAACCACATGAAGTTGGATATACAGATTTAAAACTCTGGAATAATATATGAATCATTTCACAATCAAAATATTGAAGAATCACCACTTATTAACATATACAAATAAAAAATATTAAGAGAATTAAATAGTATAAAATTTATATCATAAAAGTTATCGTATCCTAAACTTTATTATTTTAGTTGTGCATTTAAACCATTAAGTAGTTTATAAGCATTACTGAAATAATTACACAGAGCAGTGATAAATCCTTTTGCCTTGCAAGATACAAGACAACCTCACTAGTGCTAGTATCCTGATGAAATGCATCCAGTACACTCTGTAAAGTGGTTAGTGTTAAGAAGAGCATTCAACCATAGAAACCACACCAAAATGAAACAGATAAAAGAGATATGATTCCCCCAGCCTTTGTAGGAGTGCAGTAACTTTGAATAACATAATGATTTGGATTATGATAACCTGTACAATCTATGCCAACATGGAAAAGACAACAGAAGTGGTAGAGAGGTGGTTGCTCCTCTTCCATAATATTATATAAAAGTAAATTTTGAAGTTGGTATTGCTAATATTTTGTTAAGAAAACTTTTACCACTACATATATCTCTCTGCAATACTTATTTAACTATTAGGTAAAACAGAATTTGCTTTCTTGAATTATTAACTATTAATAAAACTCACCAGTAATCCTGAGTAAACCAGATAATAATATATTCAACAAAAACTTAATGAAACTAAGAAAAAACAGAATAAAGAATTTAGCAATTTTAGAATAACATTAGAATCAATGATTTTTGTGTGAATCAAATCCTTAATTAAAAAAAGTTGCGATTAGAAATTAATACGAATGTAAGATGTATATAATTCATATAACATTCTTTTTGGTGATGAGGCTTTAACAAGACTAACAAAAGATTTTAAATTTTTACTTGAAAAATAAATTATATAAAATTCAAAAATAATTCTGTGAAACAAATGATAACAAGAGAGAACTTTCTCTCTAATCAGATTATTGAATAATTCTATCATACATTCCACATATGAGCATTAAACATTTTGTGGACAGTAAATATTAGCAGATGAGAGTGTTAACTTATTCTGTTACATTCCAGTATGTTTGATGATAATACTTTGCCAACTAGTCCCACAATTTCATTTATCCTTCAGCAACCCTGATTACTATTTTTGTCAGGAGCAGTTATCTTTTGTATCATTTGATTAATCACACAAGAGAAACAGATTCAAAATCAATGAAGATTTATAATAAATCTCATCTGTACAATTCCATTTTTTTTTTTTCTTCTTTCTGAAATATGATTCTGAAACTTATAGCAAAGATAAAGGTAAATCAGCTTGAAATTTTACAGCAACAACAATGCCAACATCTGCATTACAACATGGGTCTTTAAGCTATGGCAAAGTTTGGGTTAAAGGAAGATGGAAATAGAATAGAAAAATATCTTAAAATAAAATATTTAAAATAAAAATATGAATGTTTTAACAGAATTTGTGGAATAAGATTAAAATAGATTTGAGCAGAAAAAAGTTAAAAAGCAAAAGAAAAAAGAAAAAGAAAAAAACAAGTAAATTCTTTACTGAATATCTGACATCAAGAAATAGTATTAGGTTCTGAAATTGAAAGGGTGCTAAAATAACAAACAAACACATAAAAAACAGGTTTATATATAAAAACAAAAAATATATACTTAAAGAAAATAAATCCAAAAGGATTGTAGATTTGATTTGTATTTAGTTTAGCCATCTGAAATATAAGTTTAGTCATTTGAAATGCAGACACTCTTTAAAAACTGTTGCTTGCATAGTAGTGTAAAATCTTTATAACTATCTGTATATTCCTTTATATTTATCTATGTAAGTATGTAAGTGTGCACACATGCACACAATAATTTATTATGACTCATCTCATCTCTGTCTCTCCCACGCATACACATAATATTCAAGAATTCTTTATTGTAATAACTGATTATGATGATTACAATATTGATCATGATAAGGATTATGTTGATTGTGATCATGTTCATAATGATTAAGGTGATGGTGATGATCATGAAGCTGTTGACTCTGGTATGAATATCTTGATCATCATGATCATTTACAGCAATTCACTATTATTCTGAGAGTAGTGTTATTTTACTGTTCTCTTACAAAAGTATAATTATTTCAGATTTGCAAAATATTCTGATCCAGCAGAAAGAAAAGCTTTTGATAACTTTTTCGAAATCTAAAATTTGAAACTTCTTCATGTCGCTTGGCTATGAATTCCGTATTTTGTGATTATAATGTGCTATGGTATAATTGTCCTTAACTTGATAATTGGGATTGGGTAAAAATTATACTGATATTTAGTGACAATTAAAAATAAAAGAGAATGAATATTTGGATGCTTTCATAAATAAGAACAATACTTGGGAATTATGAATCCTTACATTCATAGGCAACACATAATATTCTGAAGATCTTGCAATAAAATACATGCAGCTTCTTTGTAGGTTTTGTTCAAGAAATACTAACAAAAATGGAGAACATTATGATAGGTTTAATAAGGACTTTGATCTGATTATGGTGAAGGTATTTGCTCATTTTTAGATTTTCACAAACCTGCATGTGAAAAATTGGATATTTTGCTTATATAAGAAAAACACAATAATATAGTGGGAGTTGTCTCCAGATTCCAGAAAGAGGGACCAATGGTAGAATTTCAGCAAGAGCAAATTGGACAGGTTAATTGTATTTCTTGATATTATAATATTATGGGTTCCATTCATCAATAAACTCAAGTGTCTAGACTTTTGTTTACTTGTTTCTCACAAATATCATAAAACTGGGTAGTTTTGCTGATCAGTACTACATTATCTAGTATCAGGTTACTGTGGAAAGTATTCAGCTATCAAAAGTTGGGGTTTGATGAAGATAAGAATAGAGAAACATTCCTGGAAAAATAAGGCTATACATAAAGAAGTGCTGAGCTCTAATTGTGGAGGTACCTGTGGAAGGGGTAGACCCAGAAAGATGTGGGACTAAGTGGTAAGAATGGCTTTTCAGATGCATGGGCCATAAAGGATAGTTACTGAGATGCCTAAAATAGGTTACATGCTAGTCACTCATATAGTCAATAAAGTCGTACAGGTAAGTGTTGTACTCAATAACTCAATCATAGGCAGCCTGCAACCTGCAGGACTCTCTCAATGGCACATCTAGAGATTTAGAAATAAAATTTCAAACTTGGAAGCAAAATCGAGAGTCTAGGAACTTCAGAGTGACGTTAACAAAGACTCGTGAAGACAGAACACTGCTACCATCAGGGAAATGGCTATGCTCAATATGCAACCACATAGCATGGGGTGTGTGTGAGGAATGCAGACCACCCCTCACATATTCAACGGGGTGCCACTTTTTATGTGTGTTTGCTGTGGTTGAAGGTATGTTATGTTTACATACCAGGGGGCCAATTTGGCTACTGTACAGGGCAGCCAAAACCCATGCTACACCAACAAGTTGATATGCAGAGAAAGAGTTGTAATCTATAATATAAATTGAAGTTGGCTGACCATTGTATTCTTTCTTGTCTTGAGGCTCACGGCCAAACAGCTGGGTGGATTCCCGTGAAAAATGGCACACATATGGAGATGGGTGCATAGATTGGAATGTGCTTTCTATTTTTTTCCTAGCCCCCATACTTACAGAGAAAATCGATTAAAACAACCTGCATGCGTGCATCTATGTGAGTGTGTGCCACATCATCCAAACAGACCGAGTGAAACCAGGTTTATCTGTTAGTAATCTTATAAAGTGTGCTCAGTATAAACTATGGGTATACCTTCTCTACCAGCCTGCCAGTAGCCCTGAAAGCATAGCAAAGCATTTGTTAAAATGGTGATGGTCACTCTATGCTGAAGCCTGTGTGAGATGGAATGGTATTGGATCAATCTGTATTCATTGCCTCTTCACTTTACTCTTCTCTACTGCTAGTCATCACTTTTTTACCCCATTGTCACTCTTCATTGACACTCACCATTCTCTCTTACTATCACCCCTCTTTGTTGTTCTCTATCACTTACTCCCTCCTATCATCATCCATCTTTATTACTATCCTTCAGCAATTCTCTCTCTCTCTCTCTTATTCACATTTCTCCCTCCTCTATCATTTTGAGTTGACATGTTCACTTTACCTCACTTCTATTACTCCCGGCTCCCTTCATCCCCTCCCCTTTCACTCCCTCTTTCATGTCAACACATTCATGCTGCCTTTCTATGCAATCTCCTTATTCCCTTTTCCCCCCTATCACACTGCCATGCTGTTTTGTTATTCAATCCCCTTACTAACAACGAATATGTAATTGTTTATCACTATCTGTAGCATGTAACTAACTGTCTATCACTATGAATGGAAGTATGGTTGGAGAGATGGCTACAAAGATGGACAGAAGGATGGATGGACAGATGGATAGACAGAGGGACAGATGGATGGCTATTTTCAGGGCCTCCAAAACTGGTGGGAGGAAAGAAGGATATTTTACTCAGACCAGACACCTGGCCTGAATGCTTGTAACAAAATGGAGTCTACTAAAGCAACTAAGGGGCCAGGTTGTCCACTGTTTATGATGTAAGATATCGTTTTATATATATATGTTAATACTTTATTCCAACTAAAAAAATATTAATTGTTCAATGAGTACAATAAAGTAGTGTAACCAGACCAAAAAACAAAGGCTTGAAAAAGGGAGATAGTTGGATAGAAAGAGGGAAGGAGAAGGCGAGAGAGAGAGAGAGAGAGAGAGAGAGAGAGAGAGAGAGAGAGAGAGAGAGAGAGAGAGAGTGTGTGTGTGTGTGAGAGAGAGAGAGAGAGAGAGAGTGTGTGTGTGTGTGAGAGAGAGAGAGAGAGATTGAAAAACTTTAGAGTTTTGAACCTAGATATGAAAAATTAATGAAGAGAATAGTATGGAAAGAGATTACTAGGTTCATCTCTCTAACTACTGTCAACAAGAAAAAAAAAACAGACATAAAAGCTTTGTTTTGATGACAATGATGAGGAGGAGGAGTCCAAGTGTTTGTTAATTAATCGTGACTAAATACTTCCTCAAGTTTTGCAAACAAAAAGAACAAAACAACAAACAACTGAAATTATTGATTTGTAAATATCCATTTTAATTTCAGTAGACACTACACATCTAATGAAAAAAGAAAAAAAAAAAGGAAAAATGAATAGTTGGTTTCTTTATTTTTTATTTATGAAAAACTTTCATGGACATAAAATTATATGTTTTCATGAGTATGCTTTGAAAGAAAAATATTTCTACTCACACTTAATGGTAAAAAGTAAAGAAAGATAAATAAGGCAGGTTTTATTTTACTAATGATTATTCCTAATTAACTTTTTCTGGATCATCTCTCTGCTGGGAGGAGACAGTTAGTGAGGGAAGTTTAAGAAAAAAAAATAGTAGGAAAGATAAAAAAGAACTGAGAAAATTACAAAAGAAAATAATTAAATTTTAATTTTAATTTTATATTGCTAAGATACACTGTTTTAGCTGATCAGGGAGTTTATTTCCCTAAAACAAGGACAAGTTTTGTTTTGGAGTTTATCAAGTTTGTCATAAAATGGAAAAGATAAAATAACTTTATCAATGTACTAAACAAAAAAAAACAAAAAAACTGTCAATAAAAATTTGACAGTAACTTGGACATCGAAGGAAGTTGAAATACTTAGATACAAAATAGATTGTTTTTTCTTTGTTTTGGTTACGAGAAGATAAAAAAAATCTATTCTTAGGATTCAAAGAAAGACGTTGAATTGTGTTAAAAAGAATTGCTCATTATTAGTAAAGGATATTGGTTATAGATATAAGAGGGTGTGAAGAGAAAAAAGACTGTAATGCCAAACAGACAGGCTTACCTATATATGTACATGAATACACACACACACGCATGCGTGCACACACACATGCATGCCCACAATTGAACATATACTCACACACACACATGCATACACACAATTGTGCATATACTCACATGCATATATACACACACACGAACACACACATATTGGCTGACCAAGACAAACATCTAATATGTGTACAAATTACATTTTGGAGGCTTGTCCAAGTCAAACATCTTATGTCTTTATATATACATATATGTGTATGTACATATGTGTGTATGTGTGTGTGTATTTGTATATGTGTGTGTGTATGTATATATATGTATGTACGTGTGTGTTTGTATATATGTGTGTGTGTGTATATGTATATATATACATACATACATACATATATACATACATATATATATATATAATTACATATATACACATATACATACATACATACATACATACATACATACATACATACATACATACATACATACATACATACGTACATACATGCCTGATTCACATCTCAGTTTATTTGAAACTGTGGCCATTTAAATACCATGTTGTGAAGTAGTAAAAAGCAATTACTGCTGTCTTGTGGAAACTGGCTGATGATGCTATTCACAAATTTGGCTTAACAGAAACAAAACATGTCCTAGTGCTTAATGGCTATTTTTTTTTTACCTGGGTTTATTTTATGTGATTGTTCTGATTTGTTTAACTCAGTTCCATATTTATCCCATAAATTAATGTTGCAGCTCTGAGTATCCTGAATTATTGTCAACTATTTACAATTAGACCTGTTCAAAGGCCAATGCAATGCAAACTGAAATACTGGGACAAAAATAGAAATAAAGCTGGGCAACAGTTTTTTTACACTTTACCTTATTTTTTTGAATATTTTGGGATTAACTATTTACCAAGCACTCAGTGATATTATCTCTGAGATTAGATCAAATAGTGTGTGTGTGGTAAGAAGTTTCCTTCCCAACCACATGGTTCTGGTTTCAGTCCCACTGTGTGGCACCTTGGGCAAGTGTCTTCTACTATAGCCTCGGGCCAACCAAAACCATTTGAATGGAGTTTGGTAGGTGGAAACTGAAAGAAGCCCATCACACACACATACACACACATATACATACATATATATATATTAATTATTAATTTTTGTATATGTGATAGTGGATTTTCATCGATGAGTTCATGAAACTTGGTTCTTTTCCCTAAAACTATATATATATATGTTTGTGTGTCTGTGTCTGTGTTTGTTCCTCACAACAGCTTGACAACTGGTGTTGATGTAGTTATGTCCTGTAACTTAGCAGTTCAGCTTGAAGGAATGATAGAATAGGTACCAGGCTTACAAAAAATTATTCGGTTGATTCATTCGACTAAAAATTCTACAAGGCAGTGCTTCAGCATGGCCACAATCTAATGACTGACACAAGTAAAAGATAAAAGGAAAGAATATATATATATATATATATATATATATATATATATATATATATATATATATATATATATACAGAGAGAGTGAGAGTATCATTGCAACTGTCCAGTGAATGGTCACCTGAGCACTGTATACAATAAGTTTATTATATATATATATATATAAATTATGAATCACAGCTGGGGAAGAATTTCCTTGGTTTTAATAAATAGTATATATGTGTGTGTGTGTGTGTGTGTGTACATATATATCATCTATCATCACTTAACGTTCCCCTTACCATGTTTGTATGTATTATCATCATTTTAATTCCACTCTCCATGTTGGCATGAATTCTACAGGCTATTATGGTGTGTATTATTATGAATAGTACCAATCATCCTGTGTCTCTTTTGTGACACAGGATCTATCTTTATAGATCACAAACAAGATAGTAATACTGAGAAATACATATTATGTACCACTAACATCACTACACAGCTTCATTGTCCAGGTAATTGTATTATAGGTTATGGGTCTCAGATCTGTTAGCAGGTCGTATACAAATACCAGCATGGTACTTGGCATGAATAAGACCACCAAAAACTATAATATGAAAGGGGCTTGAAAAGACAACCATGTCACATCAACCATCATGCCAGTTGGCAAGAGACACTTCTGATCTTAGGTGGAGGAGTCTGTTCAAAAATTGTATTGCAGTATCCTCTCAATGCCAGTACAATCAGCAGTAAACCTGCAACTTGTTCTGGGAGGCAGGAGCACCACAAAAGATGCATGTCATAAGAACCTGAAGCAGGTCCAGGAGGAAACAGTTTTTAATGCTTGGGAATTGGAATGTTACAAACCTTATAAGCAAGGAACAGGAATTAGTGGAGCAGACCAAATACTTCCAGCTAGATATAGTGGGTGTCTCCTCTACAAGGTTCTGTGGCTCTGGTACCATATATTTGGATGGAAGGTCAACTCTGCACTATTCAGGTGTGATGCCAACTATTTTCATACAGAGTGGAGTGAGATTTTCACAAACCCCTGGCTGTCAGATTGTGGTATGGTTACAGGAAAGAATTGCTAGATGCATTTTCCAAGCCAATCCAACTGGCAGAAGACTGAGAAGTAGACCATGAGTTAGATAATAACCATAGACTCAGTTGATCAGCCTTTGAAAGTCAACAGGAAAGTTTAAGACAGTCGCTTCCAATGGAGGCAGTCTCTGAGGACTCTACGCATGCAACCCTCCCAGGAATAGTCAGTGGAAAAGATGGATGGATGGATGAATGGATGGGGGAACACATACATCTGTCACAATAAAATTACACCACTTCCATATTTTCATTGCCTGTGAAGGTACATAGTAGATGGAGAATAGACAATAGCAGTTACAGTTTTCCAGTTGCTTACATGGTTGTGGTTTTCTGTCACTGCTGCTCTTTAAGAAGTTGTCATTAAAATATCTACAATTGAAGAAGATGGTCATCATCAAATCTGATGGAAAACTATAAACAAGGAATGTGTATGGGGATGTATGTGCATCCATGTGTGCTTGCATATGCATGTAGGTTTGTTTGTGTACTGATAGAGAAATGATGAGAAGAAAGAAAAATTATATATAATGGTTAAATATTTATCTAAAATAATAGTGAATACATTTTAAAATAGACATCTGTAAAACTTTTAGAGATTAAGAAAAGTTTTTGTTTTAATAAAAACAAAATATATGATACATATATATATTATATATATGTGTGTGTATGTATGTGTGTATGTATATATATATATATATATATATATATATATATACACATGCACACATACATATGTAGCTACATACATATATATATGTGTATGTGCACACATATATTTATCACTGTAACACACTCAACAAAAACTCATACACACCTCATATGCACATGTATACAGATACATAAAACTTTAAATGCTCGATATGTTTTTCCATCAAATACCTATGTTCTAATATGGTCCTAAAATAAATGAAACCCTCACATACACATAGATAAATGAAGACCTCACATACAGAGATAAATGGCATATCTATGCCTAAATGGATGCTTTAAATAAACAGATAAATGTCTCTTTACTACCAAATGCACAAATCTGATCTGATGTTCCAAATGTTGTTTGATAAAACAAAACAATTGTTTCCAAACATTTATGT
>NC_142937.1:32116615-32146615 GCF_046866305.1 Octopus bimaculoides
TGGAACACCATATAGAAGTTTAAAAGAAAATTATCTTTACTGGACAAAATACACAAGAATGTTTTGATAAGTCAGTGATGTTCATTTGATTTTGGTGCTAATATAACCTTGATTTTGTCTAAGATGCGAGTACATTTCTCTTCTACACATATCATGGAATATATAGGTGTGTTAATACTGTATTTACATTGATTTAAACTACGTTTACTAAGAGTATGAAAGAGCTAAAGATAAAACAATTTTTAAAAATATAATCTAATTAATATTATAAGGTTGCCTCTACATCTCCCTCACAACACACCAACCATTATAATGAAACAGTTCTCAGCTGGAACACTTTTCATCATAGACCTGATAGATCATGATTGACCTTAGGACTAAACAACTAATAAATTTAATCTCACAATGCTTGTTTAACATTATTGTTTGCTTACAACATGAAAAAGCTAGCATGATACAGTATCTGTTGCTACTATGATTTCATCTGTGAAATCTTTGAGTTTGTGAGGTATAAACTACTTTTACATATCAAATTACAAATTACTTCTGCTCTGGTTATCCTCTGTTAACAGTTTACAACTCCTTTTTATCCAGAGCTTATAAGAAGCATATTCAAAGAGTTCACAAATGTGTGGTATTGAGATAAGAGCATTGATTGTTGAAGGTCTGTGAAATGTGCCCAGTTTAATTCATGTCATAGGTAACTTTCACAAAAGACAGACAGAATACAAGTGAGCTGTGAAAAGTGGCTGGTATTAAATGTATCAGCTGATGTGTTGTTTAGGGATGTGATGCAAAAGTGCTGAGAACAGAAAGTACCTGAAATAGAGGAATCCAGAGAAAACTTGGAAAGAAATGGCAATGTATATATGTTAGTTGACTGTTATTCTGGTCATATGTAGATGAAACAATGTAAATGGTAGAGATGCCTGAAGCAGGAGAATCTGAGTGACTGGCTCTATGCTGACTTGTCTGATCTTTGTCAGCACAGAAAAATGGTTGTTGTAGTTGTTGGTGGTGGTGGTGGTGGCCGTGGAAGCAATGACAACACAAACAGAAACATTCCCCATGTCAATACCGTTGATATCACTGCTTACAACTGCAATTTATGATGCAGGCAATGGTGATGAAGTAGGACTTAGCTCTACAGCAACTAATGTTGCTGATAATGATTTATTTCCTCTGAAGCAACCCAGGTTCTTTTAAAGTTTGGAGTTAATGGCTCACACTAGCTATTTCATCACTACCAATTACATATATTTATCATATACTTTGAATTTTGTGTGAAGAAATAATCTGTTAATCCTCAGCATAGGTTCATTAAATTCCATCCTTCATCTTTACACCTTAAACTGTAATTAGTTCTAATTAAGTCATCAAAGAAAGATGCTTTTACTTCTACTAAAGAACCTGCATTGTTTTCTTACCTGTGTTTCTCAGCTATTTATTGTAATATACCATACAAAAATAGATTTAGATACTTAAGTAGAAGCAACACACTATCTGTCACTTTGTACTGTCAACCATTATTTGGAAATACTGTGTAGTCCCTGAACTAACCAAAATATGACATCTGAGATGAAAAATCAACTATCATTTATCAATTACTTCTAAATGCCTGACTACACTTCTGCTCAAACTACTTCTGCTCAAACTACTTCTGCCGTTACATCATCATTGTATAACAATAGTAGTTTATAATCTTCAGCTAATACCAGCTAATGCAATCAGTAATATCTATATATTTAAAAAGATGGCAAGCTGGTAGAATCATTAGCATGCCATGCATAATCTTAAGTGGCATTTTGTCTGTCGTTACGTTCTGAGTTCAAATTCCACTGAGGGTCACTGCCTTTCATCCTTTTAGATAAAATAAGTACCAGTTGAACACCAGTATCAATGTAATTGACTTACCCTCTTCTCTGAAATTGCTGGCCTTGTGCCAAAATTTGAAACCAATATATATTTAGTGCACTTAAACAATCTTTCTTAACCTTATCTGATATAACATTCATCTTCTTTGTGAGTGAAGTATCTATCTTTGTGATTGAAGTATCTAACATGTTATTGAGTCCCTACCGTCTTACTATCTACACATTCAGCATTATGATTCTAGAATGCTTTACATCTTCAAGAAATCCCTAATGCTACATGTTTTATTAATACTTATTTCCAAACACTCTAAATTGAATTATTTCCAATTAAAAGATTGAATTTGTAGCATAGAATTCTGAAGAATGATTTTATCTCAGATACTTTGATGCCTTTAGTAGATTAAAATAGAAAAGTGTGAGAACAAAATTTAGTGAATACCAATCTGAGCTTTAAACTAAATGCATTACTTCACTATTTCGTTACCAAACAGTGCTGAATTTAGAGGTGGTGAGGCTGTTGGTTACAAAAAGCTTAGTTTGGAACGCCTTTCTTAAAAAAAATTTACCAAATCTCATATGTATATTTTAATTATTTTGAAGTCCCTGTGAATTGTGTGGCTGGAAGCTGTAGCTTGTTTAGCTTTATACCTCAAACTGTCACTACTTCACCTGCTAGACTACAAGACATCTCACAATGTCAAATTACTCTTTAGTTCTGACTAACTTTTCTAATTACCAGCATTTATTGACTATACTTTACTTTTAAAATTAAGCCATTTCTTATAACACATTCATTTGTTTTACTTTTTCCCAAAATGTTTTCTATAATGATATTTTAATTCTGCCTTACTGCATATGGTTAATAAAACTTTGACCATTCCAAATTTATCATTTTAAAGCCAAAAATTTTGGATCAGTGTTTCAATGGTAACTCCATAGTATATATATATATATATATATATATATATATATATATATATATATATATATATATATATATATATATTTAAAAGCAGCAGAAATATAACAAAAGACTGTTACTTGGAGTTTCACGTTCCCGTTCATCGGGTAGCTAAGTAAAATTTCAGCCCTCGATGCAGCTAGATAAAATTGTAGCCATCCATGCATACAGGCATGTCCTTTGCAGCTTCTGGTGCTATGTGAAATACACTCATGCTGGTGCCACATACAATGCACTTGTGTCAGTACTATGCAAATGCATCCATGCCAGCAGCATGTAAGAAGCACACAGTACACTCTGTAAAGTGGTTGGCATTAGGGAGGGCATCCAGCCATAGAAACCAAACCAAAACAGCAATGTTATTAAGGATAGTATAAAAGGTGATAATATAATTTCCACCATACAGGGTATCTATGATAACTTAATTTTTTCTTCTCAGAGTATTACTTTATAAATAAAAAAAAAACATCTTTCTTCAGAATATCATGCAATAAACAAACAGTATGTCCACAATGTTATTGTGTCGAGTAAAAAGTTTTGCAATATTTCTGTAACTTATTTGCTTTATTCATCAAGTTACAACAAAAGCAGTCCAGTGTTCAAAGTAGAATCCATTGTGTTGTACTGTCTGTATCTGCCAGTTTAATACTGCACTTATGCCAATTTTTTTTTTTTAAGGCAAAGAACCCCTTCACTAAAGCATCCACTTCTTGTTGGTTGATGAAGCATCATGACCATAGGAAGTGAGCCATGGATTGTAATAATCCAAAGGATCTAGATCCAAATTATATGCTGAGGTGGCATCAGTTCAATTTCCTCAAATTCCTGGAGCTTATTCTGGGTTGTCTGAGTGGTATAAGGTCTTGCATTGTCTAACTTCAGAAGGACCCTCTTTCTGATACCAATGCCGGATATTTTTGCCACCACTCCAGCTGTTCAGAGTAGAGGTTAGCATCGATGGTTTAACCATCCAAAATGAACTCATAGTGAATTATCTCCTCCAACGACCCAGAATAAATTTCAGAAACTCAAGGGAATTGAACTGATGCCACACTTGGCATAAAGTCCAGACCAAGTTCCCATGGATTATTACTTGCAAATCTATGGTTCACTTCCTGAGCTCATTATGCTTCATCAACCAGAAGGTGAAAGTTTCAGTGAAGGAGTTCTTTGCCTCAAAAGACAAGAGCTGGTAGAAAGGTGGCTTCAGACAGTGCAACATGAATACTGGGTTGCTTTTTTGTAACTTGAGGAATAAAGTAAATAAGTTTCCAAGATATTACAAAACTTTTGACCCAACCCAATATTGAAGTAATAGATTAAGCAAACACCTTCAGTGAACATCATTGTATTTTTCCAAGAAATGTTTTGCCACATCACATGACATTTAATCTATCATACTATTATATGCTATTTCATTGAATAACATATTATGAACATTTTATATCTTATCTAATGTCTTTGTTTTCATATTAAGAATTTAAGATAAATTTTATTATTGCATCCCCTCTAAGAAACAGAAGTAATGAAAAATAGTGCCATTTGGTTAGTGTATCTTTTTATCTTACTTTCCAAACAATTTGTCACTATTTCTGAAATTTCTGTTGATCCTTCCAGTCAAATACTTCCTTACAAAGTATTATTTTTTTAAAAATACTTCTATGAAGAATCTAAAAGAAACACAAACATCCTAAGAAAAAGTTTTACATGGAAGGCCTCCATTTAAAGGAATGCTACTCTTGGCAACCCCTCTTTTTACATGTGTTGATATAAACACTAACCTGTAACTTTCATGCACTTTATTAGCAACTCTTATCAGACACATCCTTCTTGTATTGAAATAAAGTCATGTCAGGGAATGGGCAATATCCTTCTTCATCATAAAAGAAAAGAAAAGAAAATAAGCTAGACCTTTCTTTACATTTCCTGACATATTATCACTATTAGTAAGATTTCCTCTCAGGTCCTAAATTAAAAAGCATCACTAAATTCTCTTTATTATACAGTTCATTTGTGTTCTTTTCTGTTTGTGTATTTCCTTTTTAACAAGAAATCAATTGCATCAACTTCATTTTATTTATTTTCTCAACTCTCCACTCAAAAGAGTTCTCCATAAGTCAGAAGTCCAGCCTATCCTTCCAAGAAAAGCAAACATAATTCAAAAGCAGTATAATCTATAATCCTGGAAGTATTATAGGGAGAGGAAGGGACACAGATAAAGTGCATGAATGAAAAAGATAAACAGATTAAGACTAAGAAAAACAATCTCATCCAAGGTTAAAACGGTAAAGGATTAATTTCCCTGTTTGTGTTATAGTAAGATTATGAGGTGTAAATACCAGTGATATGGATTCACAAGCATTAAATTATGGACATGCACAACATTATTTATATCTATGAGAAAGAATGAGATTAACCCTTTCATGTGTGGAGCAGCTGGCAGCACTCAGATTACATCTATATCAAAATCATTTGAAAATAGTTAGATCCAAATCTTTTTCTTTTTTATATATTTTATGCACACACCCCTCCACTTTCACTTTAGCCCTTTGACAAAGGATTTACACTTAAAATGGTATGTAATAGCCATTATAAATGCTGTCAGCAGATGTGAACTTGAAAAGTTTTAAGTAGAGGATTTGAGAGACAGCTGAATAAGTAGTCCTGATAAATAGAAAAGTCTGAATAAAAGAAACTTCACTGCAAAGTTTTTTTTTTTTTAATAATCTTCCCATGCTAAAGAAATCTTGGCCATGAGACTTGAGACTTACATTATGGTTAAACTGGAGTGGAGGAAAGAAATTAAACCACTTATGAATGACTAAGAGCTGAATTATGATGACTTGCTACTGAAATGACTAAATTAAGCTATGATGAGTAAATTAGCTAACAGTGAGAATATTATGACAGAAAAGAAAATTTTGGTTATAAAATTCTGTTCAGATTTAAAAAATAATATTTCAGTATTGTAGATTAGGATTTTCTACAATGAAGTTTAAAGAATTACTGTTACAGAAGAATGACATGAAACTTACCTTAATAATCAGGTGTGCAAATGAAGTAAATTGTTAAGCAAAAATAACAAGAATAGAGAGAAAATAAAATTATTTGGGGAATACCTGGAAAATTATGAAATATATATATAGAAAATTATGAAATATATATAGAAGAAAATTATGAAATATATATAGAAAATTATGAAATATATATAGAAGAAAATTATGAAATATATATAGAAGAAAATTATGAAATATATATAGAAGAAAATTATGAAATATATATAGAAAATTATGAAATATATATAGAAGAAAATTATGAAATATATATAGAAAATTATGAAATATATATAGAAGAAAATAAGAAATATTGAGTACAATGTTTAAAAATTAACTTAAACGTGGTCTAAGAGTTTGTTATAAAATGTTTCCGTTTGCCATGTTGACAAGAATGCAAGAAATAATATTCAAATGTGTATTTTTTGATAAAGCAAAATAATTCACACAATACAAAATCCCACAATAAACAGTTTGAAACTTCAAGCTTTCAGATTTCAAATAATAAGACAATTATGTCAAAAAGGTTAAGTTTCATCACAGGTAGTTTGGGAAACACTTTTAAATATGACTAGCTTTCTTTCCTGTGGGCCAAATTATATATTTTACAGAGAGAAGGTTTCGGTATCATCAATCAGAGAATATAAGACAAATCAACCTCCATTATCTTGTTTCAGTTTTCTGAGTTGTCATTACTGACTTTTTCCTATGGTCCAAATGGCATTCAATCAGAAATTGCATTTTGAAGCTTTTTCAACTTGATGAGTGTGCACAACGATTGCTGTTGCTTGAAAAATTTAGGTCTCTTATTTCAGATATCTCCACATATACACTATCTATCTAACAGGCAAGCTAGGTTATGACTGCACAGATATGTTTGGTTAAAATAATAATCCTTTAGGTGTGTCAGATGGACATATTCTATCAAACTATTGAAGAGCAACGCTGAACATATATTTTAAAACTTAAGTGTAGATGCAAATTGAAATGTTTTGCATGTCATATAATCAAATAGGGAATATCCAGTGCTATGTAATCCCACATCTCCAAACTGGACACATGTACCACTATTCTATATATATATTCACTTTACAATACCACTGCTGAATTAAGTAACTTTAATACATGTCAATGAGTCCATATTTTCATCTTAGCAGGTATGTGTCATCCTCTCATATGTTTATTAACTTTCATCAATCAAGAAATTTTGAACAATTCAATCTCACACTTAGCTCCCTGACATGAATGTGATGAAACATCCGAAAAGATGACATATGCATGTTGGGATAATAAATGTTATCTTAGTAATGTAAATTTAAATATCTTATTCTCACAGTACCACACCATTTGAGTTCAAACCTATCACATATTTGCTTTTTTTATTCTATATTATATTAGGAATTTAAGTTTCCATTTACTTTAAAAATGTAACTGTATTTGTTATTAACATTTGATAATTATGAAAAAGAAAAACTCTATATAATTTATGTCATTGCGAAGCTTTGTGATTGAATTTGGTAGGTGGAAGTTACTGCCGTGTGTGTATATGTCTGTGTATGTGCTTGTGCCTCTCTCCCAGAGAGTGAGAGGGGGAAGCTAGTTATGTTACTTAAATGGCCTGATTGAACTGAGCAAGGTTCACCACTTTCAGGTTAAGGGAGTAGAAATACAGAATCAATAAACAGAATTTTCACAATGAAAGTAAACAAAGATCTGAAAGGCTGACACAAGCATTGTTAGGATTAAAAATATGATTTTAGCGATACAATTCAAGTGCCTTATTCGACAGAATCATGTAAGTGTATAAAACACTGATCAATGTACCTAAGTGTCAACAAGACTGTATGCTTGAGGAAATGTGAGTCAAGCAGATATTCAATATTTGATTCTCTGTTATATGAGTCATTTCAGTTTGCATCCAGCTAATTAAAAATTATAAGCATGTATTCATTGATTACTCCTTTGTTTTTGTCAAGCTTTTGAGAAAAGATCATATATATATGTGTGTGTGGTTAGTAGCTTGCTTACCAACCACACAAATCCAGGTTCAGTCCCACTGCATGGCACCTTGGGCAAGTGTCTTCTACTATAGCCTCAGGCCAATCAAAGCCTTGTGAGTGGATTTGGTAGACAGAAAGTGAAGGAAGCCTGTCGTATTTATACATGTACACACACACACACACTCACACACACACACACACACATACACACATGCATATATATGTATGTGTGTGTGTGTATGCGTGCGTGTGTGTGTGTGTATGTTTGTGTGTGCATCTGCATCTGTTGCCCCTACCATTGCTTGACAACCGATGCTGGTGTGTTTATGTCCCCACAACTTAGCGGTTTGGCAAAAGAAACCAATAGAATAAGTACTAGGCTTACAAAAAATAAGTCCTGGGGGTGAATTGTTCGACTAAAGGTGGTGCTCCAGTATGGTCGCGGTCAAATGACTGAAACAAATGAAAGAATATATACATATACATGCGATCTTTTCTTAAAAGTATAAGTATGTAATATATATAAATGTTATAATTACTAAATCTCTCTAAAGGAGAGATACAACAGTAGTACTGGGTATTAATATTTATCACGAAACTAACATGTCGGTCCAGAGAAATAGGACAAATACTGCTGTTGATTAACTCCGAGAGGCGATTGCCTCTAGCTAGCTATATAACACATGAACTTGCATCCATAAACCTTCAAACAAGGGAGATCATCAACTTCCCTTTGGTGGCTTGGCATCCACAGACCAGTTTCAGAGTAGTTGCCCCCATTAGTTTGGCAATATATATATATATATATATATATATATATATACCTTCTCAGGCAAAGAATGTACCCCACAACATAGACTGGTAGTTAGCGGCTTCAGGATCAGGACTAAATGGATGCCCAGAAGACGACCAGCATAGAGGAACAGGGTCTGGAAGCTTAAAGATCCTGCGAATGGACAGAGATTTAGAGATGTATTACTCAAGGCCTTTGACGAAATAGAAGAGGATATAACTTCACACGATGTGGAAGACAACTAGAGGTTTCTTATTTCTTTATTGCCCACAAGGGGCTAAACATAGAGGGGACAAACAAGGACAGACAAAGGGATTAAGTCGACTACATCGACCCCAGTGCGTAACTGGTACTTAATTTATCGACTCCAAAAGGATGAAAGGCAAAGTCGACCTCAGCGGAATTTGAACTAAGAACGTAAAGGCAGACGAAATACCGCTAAGCATTTCGCCTGGCATGCTAATGTTTCGCCGCTTTTCGGAAGACAACTAGAGGTTTCTATGGGACAACCTGCTGAGGGCCACTGACCAGATCTGTGGATGGTGCAAAGTTGCCCACTCGATCCAAAATAACGTGGTAGTGGAACAATGCTGTTGACAGGGCTATTAGAGAAAAGAAACAGGCTTGGAAGAACGGTGGTGACAAGGAATTGTATCAGACTGCCAGAAGGGAAGCTAAGAGGCAGGTTTATTTAGCCAAAGGGAAAGTAGATAAGTAAAAATTTGCCAATGTTCTGTGCCGTGAGGACCAAAGACTTGAGGTATTTCATGTTGCAAGACAGTGTGTGAGAGAGAATCGTGATGTCGCCGGAGAGAAATGTGTTCGCATGGATGATGGTTCACTTGCACTAAATGAGGCTGTAAAGAGAGCGGTTTGGAGATGCCACTATGAAAGGTAGCTCAATAAAGAGAATGAATGGGAGAAAGAGAGTCTGCCAAAAGTCGACCCAACAGAGGGATCAGCTATCCGAATTTACAGTACCTTAGTAGATAAAGCTCCTACTGAGGAAGGCTAAAGAACCAGAAATGTGTTTAGGATTCTTGAGCAGATAAGGTGCTTTCACACCTTTTATCATAAGCGAAGAAATTTTTTTCTCCTCAGTAAAATGTAGTGATTTTGCCTTTTGGAGTTAAAATATATCACAAACATGTTTGAACAAACCTAAAGTTTGTTTATTACTATTACATTTTTACATAAAACCATCTTTCTGTATACATTTTTTCATACTTGCATGACTTGGACAGGTATTCTTCAATACAGCATCTTGTCATTAGTTGCAGTTCTTTATCCTTTTTTTCATCATCAGACTGTTGAGATCAGATTTTAGTACTGCTTCCCATGTCTTCTTTGACATTCATCTACTGTAGATCCTCTCATTTAAATTGCTTGATTTCTTCACAAACACACACACACATCGTGTGTACATCTGCATTATTCTAAATCATTTGGAGGAATAATATGGATGATTCAATTTTTCCAATGTTACAAGCATGTATCTTTCAATAATGTTTCCTTTTGATTGAAAAAGTAGCATGGATTGCATTTTTAGGGTTTCAGCAATAATCTGGAAAATGACTCATGGTGGTTCACACTGATAAATATAGGATCTAATCTTTTTTGTAAGGTATTAGCAGAAAGCTTTAGAGTTAGATTGAATATTAATAGAATTTTCTTTTTCCAATGCTCAGTTGTTTTCAATAGTTCTCATGGACAAATTTCTTTTTTAGTTCAGATTGACATGTGTGTCTAGTTTTTCTTTATTGTTGTTAAAAAGATTACTTTCTGCAATTTTCTTTTCTTTGATCTTATACTAGTACTCTAGTATTCTATGTACTAGTACACTGTTATAATTGGATAATACATATTGATATTATCACAGTTTGATTTAATCTTGGAACAAGATCGAATCAAAGTGCACTGATATCAGTAATATATTTGTTAGTATTATATCTATAATAGTTATCTGCAGCAAAACAACCTGATGTAGAAGAATTACGCCAACAATATTCTTATATGTAAAAAAAAATCCTTCCATGTTAACATGGATTGTAGTCTAGTGAATGTAATCTAGTGAAAAAAGAAAAAAAGCCATGCCTTATATTGTCCAAATTTGGTTGGGAAAATATCATTGAATAAATTTTCCAGTTGTTTTGCAGTTTCACAACTGGATCTTCCATTGTAAAGATAGACATCAGCCATTTTGGATATTACAAGCAACTGGTAGTTTTAAGGTGGATTTTTAGAAATATTATTGTTATTAAATTTATTTATATTGCAGCCAATAAATTAAAGGCATTTAGACTGAGAGTAATGGATAGATAAGTACTTCTATTTTGATCCTTTCATAACTATGTCTACTGAAACCTTGGCTGAGATTTGAACCATAGCTCTCAGATTTTCCCAGTCTAGAACCTTGAATTAATACATTTCCATAAAAGGAAGAGTGTCATCATAAAGGTATCAATGCTTATAAGAATATGGTGCAATCAACTTCTTTGCTGACATATTATGGTTGGTGTGGCAAAACTTCAAAGCAATGCAGTGAGTTTTCCCACCAAACAGTTTGGCTGAAGATTCCAAAAGCTGCCTTACAGCTATAAAAGCAGGTAAATTGAACCTCAGGTCAGAGAGCTGCTAAACCATCCAGAGGAATTTATATCACTTGTTGCAACAAGTTGATCTTGCCCTTTTCTTATAATATAACTTCTTATATCATGGTCAACAAAATGCACCAACCTTAAGCTGTAGCATGAAGTTAATACATATTAATTATCTGCAGTGATTTAAATTCTTTGCATGATTTTCATAATATCATCCAGCACAATTTCTATATACACAGCAGGTGTGGTCCCAGGAATTTTTCGAAGGGAGGACACAAGGTCAGAAGGGAGTATAATTCCAGGAGAAAAGAGCATAATAACATTATTTAGAAGGATGCACTTCATTTCTCAAGGGGGGGGGATGTACTCCTCAGCCCCCCCCCCCCCTTGGGTCTGCCTCTGCACAGAAGATTCCTAATGCTGTTCCATTAATTTAAGGGATGTACAATCGTAAACATAATGATGTGGGCTAATAAAATATTAAAAAAAAAAAATAATAACTTGATTGTTAGAGGTATTTTCATCATATTTTCAACAATATGTTTTAAATATTGTAAATACCTGCAGCAATAAGTTCTCAGCAAGTCATGCCACTTTATTCATGTTAGTATTCTTTTCTACTCTAGGTGCAAGGCCTGAAATTTTGGGGGTGGTGCCAGTCAATTAGATCGACCACAGTATGCAACTGGTACTTTATTTATTGACCCCGAAAGGATGAAAGACAAAGTCGACCTCGGTGAAATTTGAACTCAGAACGTAAAGACAAACGAAACGCTGCTAAGCATTTCACCTGGCAAGCTCACGTTTCTTCCAGCTCACTGCCTGCCAGTCATGTTAGTATTGTCTTTGTGAAAAGTATGAATTTATAAAATCATGTACCTTTACAATATATATATGTAAGCATAGACATGGCTGTGTGGTTAAGACATTCACTTTGTAGCCATATGGTTTTGGGTTCACTCCAACTGTGCAGCATCTTGGATAAGTGTCTTCTATTCTAGCCCTGGGCTTATCAAAGCCTTGTGAGTGAATACAGTAGAGGGAAACTGTGTGGAGCCCCTCTATCATGTTTCTATAATTTTCTAGAGTAGCATAATGCCTCTTTGGTTGGGATTTCATATCATTTTAAAAGTCTCTTAATTTTGTCCAGTTTTCAAATTCTGAGGAGTTGGATGTGTTGGTATGAGAAGTTGAATATATAGGTGAGTGCAATTATTTCTTCAGGCCACATGCAATTATTTCTTCAGGTCTACATTTGAGGTTTTCTCATAGTATTAGGTTTTGAAGATTTTAAGGTTTGGGATTTTTTCTATCGATTTGTTTTGATCATGATGAAAGAAATGCATAAAGGTCTTGGAAGGTACTTACCTTGCATTTTGTGTTTGTTTTATTTCTGTGGTTTCTGGTAATTTGATGAAATGGTTTCATATGGCCACTTTAAAGTTTATAAAGATATTTTTGTTTCCTCTCCTTACTCTTCATCCATGTTGTGTCTTTCCCATAAACATAAAACCATAAATTAGTATAACACAAATGTTAAAAAAGAAAAGTACTTTATGTAAGTTACTATATTTATAATTGTTCTTTCTAGTTGACATTATTTTTGGTCATTTAGAATTTTTAAAATTTGCTGAGAACAGTTTGATAAAGTGTAACATCACAATAATTTCTTTTGAGTTCTTTTATCTGTTATCTATCATTCCCATGTTTATTTTGTTGATATGTTGTTTTCATGTTTGCTTCAATATAGTTTTACAAACAAGAAATTTTGGGTATTCACCCTAATAATATCTACCCATATTCAAGCAGTGGTGCAAAGATTGAAATCTTTTTACCACTACGTTAGACACCCATTTTACACATTTTTGTTTTTCTTTGTCAACCTTAAAAAATTTGTTTCATAAAAATCCCAACTCACTCTTTATAATCACAATTTTCATTTTTTTTTCCATGCTATTATTAGTTGAGTGAGTTTATATAATAGTATGCCCTGGTTTGTCTTTATTTCATACCATCATATCTGTAAAACTCAGATTCTCAAATTTCACAATCATTTCTTCTCAGGTCATGTTTTACAACTACTTTCCATTATCAACTTAAACACTCTTCAGTTTAATATCCTTTCACCCTTCAACTTATTTTTCACGTAAGTGTACAGTTCAGATGACATTATTATTGAAATCCACCCTTCATTAACATCTTGCAGATATTACAGCTGATATTTCTACTGGCTTCTCTGCCATCGCTGACAGATAAAGTCATATTACTCATGCTACAAATGTAATGCCATACATTTTTACTAATATTTTTTCCCTCAGGTAATATGACCACAAATGAAGTCCTGTTTTACTACACCAAAAGAAAAGATGCTGGTAGTTACACATCCCAAAATCAAAAAGAGTAATCACACATCCTTGTGAAAATCCTTTTTCATCATCTCAGGATTTTCTGAAAACACAGGTCTTCCTTCTCAAGTGAAAAATACTGTGGCTCATACAGACTCAGGTGACTATAGCAACTTAGAGTTACTTTGACTTGAACATGATTTTATTCCATATAGGCATCAGACAGAATTTTAATTGTGAAGGTATGTGGTAGGGAAGGTATGTGGTAGTGAAGGTATGTGGTAATGAAGGTTCCATGTTTAAGAAGGTAACTTCTTTTATACTGTAATACTCAAAAACCATGCTTGATTTTCTTCAGTCATAGGAAAAACTTTCAGCTGTAAAACCTAAGCTACATCTTTCTAAAATGCAGTGTCTATGATTGAAATGGGAAGAACGAAACTGAGTTTCAGACATTTTCAACCCATACTAGCATAGAACCCTCCCCCACACACATATACACACTGTGAACTGATGGTGTTAAGGAGTGGGAGGATGGTGATAAAATTGATGTTTTTGATGGTTGTAGTGGCAGTGATGGCAGTAACTGCAACGATGACGATGACGTAGTGGCAACAATGATGACAACAATGGCAGCAGCAGTGGAATGAGGAAGGGAAGGAGGAGAAGATTTTAGAGAAATAATTAGAAAATATATTATTCCGGTTTTTCTTAACAAAACAAGAGAAATAAAAGTATGTGACAGGATAAATGTATCCAACAGCGAATATAAAGGTCACAAGCTGAGAATTTATCACCACACCACACTCTAGATGAAATAACAAAGCACTAAAACATAACTGTGAAATGACAATACACCAATCACAAGGCATACATGTATACATATGAAACTTGTAAATAACAGCATATTGGCAATATCTACAGACTAGTGCCTTACCCCTAGCTCATAACTTTCTGAAAAAGGCATATTTTTTAATGAAATTTTGCAAATATATGTTTTCAAGGGTGTAGATTTTGATTATGCTGATAATATAAAAAATAGATGTTATAGTTTGGGATGGTAATTTTTTTTTTTTTTTGCCAAATAAACACATGCAATATATATTCGTTTTTAACTCATTACTGTTCTTATTTTACCTTATGTCCATTGTCTGGAAATCCATTCTTTTAGAATGGATTAAGCAGAGCAGGAGGACACACATAGATGGAAAGGGTCACTGAGGCGGTCACAGGTGTGTAACAAAAGATTTATGGGCAACGGACAAAAGATATATAGTGCATGTGCTTATTTGGCAAAGAAAAAAAAAAGAAAGAAAAAGGAAAATAAATGACCATCCTGAAATATAACAATATCTGTTTCAACAGATGGTTTCACATCAGGAATCTTAACACAAATTCATAAACATAACAAACAAAATTATGAAGAAATTTGGGACCATTTTCATTTCCCCATCCTGACTTTGTTTCTTCATGATGCTCTTTATAATGCAAATTTTAAGTGACATTTTGCAGAAATATATTTCCAAGACTGTAGATTGTATAATGTTGATGTTTCAAACAAATAACTCTGAGAAGAAAAAAGAGAAAAAAAATTAAGAATGCTAAAGTTGCAACATTTGGTGGTAACAAAATCAGGGCAGGAAGAAAAGAATGATTTGAAACTCCTCAAAGAATTTTTTGTTTCAATTATATCAAAATAATTGAGGCGTTTAGTAGTAGACCATCATAAGTGCCACAACTTAAAAACTGAGAAAAACGCAGTCAATGTCTTGTGACATTCAGAATGCGATATCTCAGCAAGGAATGAAGTTAGGAAGCTGGTTTTGGTCTTAAAATGACTGCGAATACCTTCTCTAATCATTCCACCTATATAAAATTATTTATTTATGTATTCATCTGAAAGATGAAACAATGACTGCGTCTTTCTCATTTTGTAGAATATGCCGGTACCATGAAGCGGTATATCACATTGCATATTTTAGCTATAATACCTAGAAAAAACATACAGAGACCCCCCACTCACCCAAAGGTATTGTTTGTGTTTTAATATACCAAGGTAAGTAACTTTAAGAGGTAAGTAAGACAAGATTGTTAGATAATAACCTATTATCATTATGACAGTAACGAGGAATATTAGAAAATGAGCCATAACGACTCGTAAAATGATCCAGGGATCATGCTAAAGTTATTGACTGAGTCTGTGTGCTTACGATGGTGTGTTACTAAACTCTCTGGTCTGAGTTTGGGTTTTTTTTCAGCCAAATTTTTGACCTTATTGCAAGCCTCACTTGTTCTTCCTCCCAACTTTTTAGGATTCTAGACTTTGAGACAAAGAAAATGATATACTATCCTTGAAAATGGCCAGGTTGGCACTTACAACACTCTGTTACTAAATGCCTCAATTGTAATCTAAACCCTTGAAAATGTATTTCTGCAATGTTAAATTAAAAAATATACATTTTTCAGAAAGTTATGAGAAAACAAATGGAAGCAGCTCTCATCTGTAGTTATGGTCAGCATATAAATAAAGAATAATCTCAGTCTGACACAAGATAAATACTTCTGGGTTAAAATCTATCCTCCATTTATTTATTCTTGAGTAATATGTTCTGAGCACTTGTGGTTCTAAGTTCATGAAGAGACTAAATACACATAGATACTATGTATATGTTTATAAAAGTTTAGTAGTGATGAAAATTTTCTATTATAGATGTAATGAAGGAAATGGTACAAAAATTATAATAACTGCACCACAATTACAAATTATTAATGATGCTTTTAGTTAATGGTATGCAAAAATATGTAACAAACAGCTTGCAAAAATATGTAACAAATCTAGAAAGGAAAACCTATACAAACCTAAAATTACAAGCTCCGTGAAACCTTTTACAGATATAATATTCTATCTACAAGACACTGTCACAGCTCATGGCCAAGTAGTCCTGTAACTTAACTACTAGGTCAACTTAATAATAATTTTTTAATTAAGTATGAAACCATAAAATTGCAAGAAGGAGGAAATGCAAAATTATTTCCTCAGAACATCAGAACTGGGTCATCAGACTCAATTTATCGAAAATCTTATGGCTCACCATGAGATTAAGAGAACACAGATACACTACATATATACAGGGTGGGGCATAAATACTGTTACAAAAGTTCAAAAATATTCAAAGAATTCTAATGATTTATTTGAGTTAAATGATAGTTTATTATATGTTTTCTTGTATTTCAGAAACTAAATATTAAGATTTTGTTGCAATGTCTGTTGAATGGAAGAGAAAATTCATCATAAAGCAACATGAGAAGGGCATGCGTCCACCTGAAATATTCAAGTTAGGGAAAAACCTCAAAATTAACAGAATGTTGATAAAAAAGACGATTGATTGTTACCAAGAAACTTCTTCGATCAAAGTTAGACAAAGATCACGCCGTCTCCGCACCTCCAGAACACCTAAACTCATCAAAAATGTTAGGGAAAAAATCAGACGAAATCCAAGAAGATCCATGAGGAAAATGGCAAAAGAAGCACAAACATCGCCAAGGATTATGTGGAGGATATGCAAAAGTGACCTAAAGTTGTCACCCTATAAACTCCAAAAGAGACAGCTTCTCTCCACGCCCACAATTGAAAAGAGACTCAGCAGAAGCAGACTCTTGTTGAACCGTATTAAAGATGGCATGCTCCGTAACATCATCTTTAGTGAGGAAAAGTTATTCTCAGTTCAACAGTCTCACAATCATCAAAATGACCGAATCCTTGCTAAAAGTATTGAGGCAATACCTGGTAATGCAGGAAAGGTTTTCAGAACCCAAAAACCAGCATCAGTGATGGTCTGGGCAGCCATTTCTGAAAGAGGGAAAACTCCACTTGTTTTTGTCCCTCAAGGAATCAAGATAAACAAAGAACGATACATCGAGGACATTCTGGTAGGCACGTTGATACCAAGGTGCAATTTGGTGTACGGTGATGAAGTTTGGACTTTCCAACAAGATGGGGCGACGAGCCACACGTCTTGGTTAACATGAAAGTGGTGTAGAGACAACTGTCCGTCCTGGATCAGCCTCCCTCATCACCTGATCTTAACGCTCTTGATTATTCTTTGTGGTCAATTCTGGAGAATGAAGCCTGCTCTACTCCTTGCTAAAATATTGAAGCTCTAAAGAAAGAATTGACCAAGTGCTGGGATAAAATACCCTTAGATGTTGTGCGTGCTGCTATAGATGACTTCCCAAAAAGACTTCGTAGTGTTGTGAAGGCACGAGGTAAACATTTTGAATAAAAGTTACACCATATTGTTCCTTGGGCATTTGCAAAGCATATTTTGTAATAGTGAGTTGTTAAATAAATTTTTGTCGGGATAAATCTGTGTTTTATTTTGTAACAGTATTTATGCCCCACCCTGTATAAAAAGATTTGTTAGTTTGAATTCAATAAATTTATCTGCCAATATAACCTTCACAAAACTATGTGCCAAAACTTAACATAAGTGCTCATGTTCATATGTGTGGTGGGGAATATGGGCTGCATGTGTCAGTATGTGCCTGCATATCTCTGTGTATTTTTTTTAATGTTCACATTGCATCGATGAGTTAGTAAATTGAATAATTAACTCTAATATGCAAATTAGCTTACCATGCACAAATTAAGATACATTTTCTATATGGCTATTAATGTTTATTGTTAGTATGATAGGTAATGAGTTAAACAAACAATAGTAAAAAAATTATTGCTATACTTCATCATGATACTGAAGATTTGGCATACATTCCCAAGTTGTTATCTTCAGTAATACGGTGAATTTGAGCAAAAAGTTCTTGCCAGCACAGCATTTGTTTAGCCCATTACTTATATACATATAAATAATAAGCTCTGTGTCTGAGTGTGTGTGTGTGTGTGTGTATATATATATATATACACACACACATATATATATATAGCTCATTACTTATATATATATGTGTATGTATGTATGTATGTAAGTAGGTATACATATCTGTATACAATTATATGTATGCATGCATACATACAATTGTATAGTGTGAGATAAATTTAAATTGTATACCATATTAGCTTTATTAATAACTGTGTGCATCCTCAAATAATGAAAAAGAAAACTGCAAAAAGAATTTGTCAACGACTGTAGAAGTTTCTTTTCAATGGTCCCCATCTCTTGCAATTTTATGGCTTCAAATTAAATTAAAAAATCATTATCGAGTTGACCTAGTAGTTAAATTACAGTACTGCTTAGCCATGAGTTGTGACAGTATCTTGTATGCATGTGTGCCTGTGTGTGAGTATGTGTGTGTGTGTGTGTGTGTAGGAAAGAAACTGTCAAAAGACATATAATATAAGAGATACATACAGTAAGTGCTTAGACCAAACCTAGTGCTTAAACTTCAATGTTAAGTGCAGGGATACAGAATCCATAGAAATAAGAGTTGGTTACAGGCAATGTAGTGGACAAGCTGATTCAGGTATAGTAGAACAAAGTTGAAAGGGCAGTTTCAGGGCATCGAGTCATTTATATGCATATCACTTAATGTGGATGGTGCTTGCAGAAGATGAAGACTCAAGAAGATATCGGTTGAGTTAGTGAAGGCTGATCTCAGGACCTCATGGAGAAGAGGACAGAGGACCAAGATGACTTGTGATATGCAGTAATTGAGAAGACCTGCCCATCTCAGTAAAACGGTTTCTGGAAGCACAGTGAGGAATATGGAAACTCAGAAGGATATAGGATGAAGTTGAGGTTCTTGGGGAGATGACCCAGGGCTGAAATGACTGGTGACTCACTGTTCTTGAGAAGACACATGCATTTCAATGGTAGTGAGATCCTAAAAGCATTATATGTATGCTTATACACTCACCGGTCCCTTTCCCTGCATTCAATCTGTCCCCATCAAACCTTCCTTGCCTCTCATCTTCCTAGCACCTATTCACTCTTCCAACTTCAGCACTATTAAGCAGCTATAATCATGAGCAGAATATGAACATTTTTTATTCTCCTTTGTGCTACCAGTTACCACCCCCTTTCCATGGGACCCCTTCCTTTTAAAACTCATCCCTCATTCCCAATATCCCCATTTTCTTTTGTACTAATCACCCTTTCTGTGTCTCCTTGTGATACATGTTAGGATTGCTATTACCATATCTTTAACACCTTCTCTTATCTGCTTTCATTTGTATGCTCTGGCATATCTGCCCCTGACTCCACCACTCACTATAGCCATCTCTATGTACCTCTCACATCTATCTCTGCCACTGTACATCTGTTTCTCATGCTCTATCCAACTCCTCCACCCTGCATGTCATCTACATTTTCTGATCTACATACTGATGTTGTTGCTCTCTTCCCTTCTTGTAATGCCATTTATCGCTTCCTCTTTCCTGAGCAATTCTTATTTTTTCCATCTTCCTCCTGCTATACTGATATTTAAGACCAACCACCCTTGTTCCATTCCATACTTTCACTCTACACCCATCTCTAACCATTTGTCACTCACCTCTCACACCTTAATGAATTTATCCATCCAAACTTTCTGATTATTTTTTTGTATTCTCTCTTATACTCACCTTCTTGTATCATGAGAGTACACTCTGACACCTTCTCACCACCATCATTGTCTTCTTTCCAGCTACTCCCATCTACCCTTATATAATGCAGGGTAGCCATGTATCTCCTCTATAGAAAAAACATCTGTGCTTGTCCTGTCCTTCTGTCATGCTTCAGCCTGTCAACATCTGGTGTAAAGCCACCTCCCTTTCTACTATCACACTATTCAAAGATCTTTTCTTTGTCTTGCAAGTTACTAGTGTCACAAAATATGCTTCTAATACATTCATTCTGTAAAATATTGGGCCTGAGGAAAGATATCCAACTGTAGAAATCATCTCAAAACAGACATTGGAGCTCAACACAGTACTCCGGTTTGTAGGATCTTGTCAAAAACTCCATCCCATGCCAGCATGGAAGACAGACATTAAATAATAACAATAATCATCATCATCATCATCATTTAACTCTGTTTTGCATGTTGGCATGCGTTGGACAGCTTGACAGGAACTGGCAAGGCCAGGGCCTGCACCAGGTTCCATAGTCTGTTTTGGCTTAGTCTCTACAGCTGGATGTCAACCACTTCACAGAATACACTGGGTGCTTTTTATGTGGAACTGAGACACATGAAGCAGTGTTGATTGAAATATATATATATATACATACAATTGTATATGTGTGTACACAATTATATATCAGTGAACATTTGGATATGGAAATTAATTCCAGCTTGACCAAGCTTAGCATACATCAACTACTTAAATATAAGAACGATTTATTTCTTAGTGGGCCATGAAGGTTGATTCAATGTCCATAGCTGATGATGCGTAACAACGCAGAAATGCATGTGTCCTACATCATTTGTAGCCCAGTGATGTATTTTGATACATGGAAAATTCTTCTCTCAAGACAATTTCTGCAACAAAGGTCTATTGACATCTGAGTGTGCATAATTGTCTTAAATACAATTGTACACATACACACACATACATACAAGTGCATATAGGTATAGATATGGCTGTGTAGTTAAGAAGTGTCTTTCAGAACAATGTGGTTTGAGACTCACTCCCACTGTGTGCACACTATCAGTTAGTTTTCTCTACTATGGGTGTGTCTTTTCACTTGTTGAGTTTGGAGAAAGAGGTATTGCCCAAATCTTTTGCAGGCCTTTCAAGATCAGTTAGCTTGATACCATTAATGTTTGGTTTAAAATGTTGCAGATCAACACCTGCAGGAAAGGCAAGTATGATGAAGATTCCTGAAAGCCAATGTTCTGAGAAGAAAGAACTGGTCATGATGGTTAGTGCAGGGTTGAATGCACCAGAAAGATAAGTAGAACAGAGGTGCCTGAGTGACGGAGGTATAAAAACCAATCAGCTCTAAGGGACAGAAGCCATTATAGTATTGTAGGAAAGAAAGAGTGAAGATAGCATATTTACGGGCAAAAGGCTGGAACATGTCTGTTAATAATTGAATTCCTCTTAGTCAGATGGCGCTTTTCTGGATACTGTCCAGGATGCCTATGTGCATAGCAGCAGTACTATCCCAGAGCTCCACTGTGTCCTCTCTTGAGTCTTGTAATGTGTTAGCAGCTGTTGGAAGTTAATAATTTCTGGTCATGAAGAGAAGAGCTAGTCTTTGGGATACTCTCTTTGTTATGTTAAGGATGTGCTTTTGCCAGGAGAGATACTTGATGATAGGGAGGCCCAAGATTTAGGAATGATTGTTATGGCTCAATCTGAATGCAGTTCATGTTTAGTAGGTACATGGTTTGGTGATAATTTCTTGATATGAGCAGTGGTTGAGTTTTTTCTATAGAAACAAGATTGGCATAGCCTCACAGAAGACTTACAAGGTCACTGTTCATGGAATCAATGCAGATTTAGTGTGAAGGAATATAGGCTGCATGTGGTTGATACATGACTAGGGTAAGTTAAGGAAGAATGAAGAATCATGTCATCTGCATAAGAGTGCATATTTGTTGGATGTCAAAAAGTAGGTCATTGATGTACAGAAGAAAGAGAGTGGTGTACAAAGTTAAACCTTGGAATAACTCTGACTATAAGCTAACTCCATTTTGAACACTGTCCCACCACTTTGTTTAGGCCTGTCAGTTGTCCTTTGCCTAGGGTCTATATAGTAAAAGAGATTGAAAGAAGCTGTGTAGTGGATGCTACTAAAAGGAGAGAAGTAAACTTCTCTATAGCAAGAAACCATTGGTAAGAGACATAAGAAAGTTGGCTGCCAGTGGATCTGGTTCTTGGGGAGCAATACTGAGATCAGTGAGGAGAGAGAGAGAGATTTTGGAAAATGTCATTGTTAATGGCTGTCTCCATTACCTGAGAGATGTTACAGGTGAGAGCAAAAGGTCAATAGATGGCTAGATCAGAGGGTTTTTTGGGGGGGGGAATGTGACGCACTAATGTGTACTTCAAAATGTCAGGGTATATCCAGTGCTTTGTGAAAGAAATTTAATTGACAGGAACTGGAAGAAGGTCATCATTGGAAACAAGTATGGATTGGTGATAGGAAGGAGCGTGCGAAGGGGAAGAAGTAAATTTGTAGAATGTTGGTGAAAATAGTAAGCATTATCTACTTGAATAAGCCTTCTGTTAGCATATGTTTATAGGCTAGAGAATGACATCTGAGAAAGAGTACTTACCCATTTTAGTTTGGGTAATCCTGAGCCTGTAGATTCTTTGACTGGCCTTAAGCAATGGTCCTCCTCTTGAGATTTCATCATAAATATTTGTATAACAAGTTCATCAGATTTCATTGTAAATCTCAACCGATATTTGTAATATCCTTTCTCATTCGTGATCTTTGTAACAATAGAATAAAAGCTCATTATTGTTGTTATTGCTGTTGTTATAGTTTATTAGTCCAAAAATATATTGAAAAAAAGAAAGAATAATCAAAATTTTTTATTATTCTTTTCATCACATGTAAGGTCTTTCATTGTTTGATATCTTGTGTTTTATGTAAATGAAAGTATGAATGAATATTTTAACTTTAACCTCACTGTTTCTCAATATTTGCATCAGTATTATGTAGGTGAATGAATGACAATATAATTTTCTTTAAAATCTCATGTGTGCCATGTAAATTCTAAAACTTGCTTTCTTAGTGAATATTCAGTGAAAATTATAGCCATGTGACTATACTAAATGGGATTCTCTTGTAGCAAGCTCAGTTTAGTTTCACTATTGTCACATGTTATTTTAACCAATCAGAGATGAGTAATCTGTGAGCCATGTTTTGGCTATGAAAGAGAACTCACTATCAGTAATGGCTGGGCTGTCAAATTTTATGTTTTCCCTCCCCGCCTCTTCTCTCCCTCTTGACATTAGCTTCATCTAGTGTTGATAGAATAATGTCTACATTGATTTTATAAGAAAATATATATCAACACATTCTACAACAGAAATTATTCAGTTAACTTTGTAAAACCTGAAAATGTGTACATGTAATTCCAATTACAATTATGTAAAATTTCTCTTGATTGTTCATGTATATGGCAATCTGTTACACTGATTATGTTTGAATTCTTTCCTATTTTAACCTGTACTTGTAACCTATGTGCTACGTATTTATTCTACCAACAAGATCAGAAGAGGTCTATTTTCTGTTAGCATGTAGGAAATAAATGAAAAGCTATATAATATAATTTATTCCTGTTCTTACGTGTAGAAAAATCTTTAATTACCTACTGTCTTAAATCTAAAGGAAATTAATAATGTTCTGTGATTCCTTACAAGCCCTTATGAAAGTACAGTAAAATACTGAAATAACATGTAAGTATTAATATATGAAAACAATTCAGTGATAATTCAGTTATAGCTAAGAAAAATACTTAGAAGGTTTACCATGAATATATAAATTGCATACACAATATTCTGATCGAATTCAGTTGCTATACTCATACTCCTATCATAAGTGGAATCAATGAACTGCATTATAACATATATCAATTATTTATTTATAAATGTTATTATCAAAGGTTGGATTAGATGATATGCTTTATATTCATAAAAGTATTTCTTAAAAATCAGAAAGCTTTTTAAATATATGTATAGATATAAATATGTGATTAAACATTTAAGCTTGCTTATTGGTATTTAGTAAAGAAAAGCAGCAGAGAGCAGTTTGTGAAAACAAAGGAGTGAAAAGAATAGAAAGTGATAGGAAACATAAATGAAAAGGTATAAAGACTAAATGGAATATCGAAAATCTAGGGGAAGTGGATGAAAATAGATCATGGATTGAGATATATGACCTGTAGATAGGACAATCTATTTATCTATAATTACTCTTTCTTTATCTTTGGGAGTTTTATTCCATTGAAGATTAGCCTGATTGTCATGCTCTCTATTTTAATTGAAACTGGATATTTGTACAACAACATATTGGGAGAAGATCATTCTATTGTCTTCAAACGTTCCTAATTATGACAATATTAGTTCTGTCCTTTCAATAACAATTCTGAAATTTCAGTATTTCTCAAATGATCTTATAGTCTGTGAGTTCTTTATATATTTATTTTCCCTTTAATTTTTACTACATTCTGCTCCTTTTTATATTGCTTCTCAATTCTATTACATATTTAAAAAATATTCTTCTATAGTATTTGTTTCTTTCATATATATATATATATATATATATATATATATATATATATATATATATATATATATATATATATATTTCTTTATATTGTGCAAAATTCTCTCCTTGTTTTCATCTATATTTTACACTCACTATCTTTTTTCTAGTGTCGGAATCTTTGATCTGTTCCCTATTAAATTCCACCATTATCTTAAACAGAATTGGTAATGTTAAAATTTTCCTCAACATTATTAATTTTCTGTTGTACATAACCTAAATCAATCTGATCTCTGTTATGTTCAAAGAAATCCATCCTTTTACTGTACCTCTCTCTAATTCTTCTGAATTAATTAGCAACATTAAAGACATACCAGTCTCCCAACTTAGACTCTTTCATCAAAATTCCTTTCTCTCCTTTTCTGTAGCTGATTTTTTTAATAATTTCTAATTTTTTTATTTTTCTCTCAGTTTTTCCATAATTTCTGTTAGCTTTTGTTTTTTCACTACTGGCTATTTTTCTTTTAGTTATATAAGGATGAGCAGAAACTAAATCATTAATAGAAATAGACAAGAAAGAAACATAGGAAAAGGGAAACTGAGTAAGAGAAAGCAAAAAAGCAAAAAAATGGATGAAGAGAAATTAAAATAAAAAAGCAAACATAGAAAAGCTAAAAACAGATCGAATGAAACTAAAATGACAGAGAAAGAGCATGTGCAAGACTAGGAGGAAAAAAAAAACAAACTAAAGAAGAAAAGAAACAAAATTACATAAACAAGAGAGAACTAAAAAAATAGAAATTTTTTTTATTATATTTTTCATTTATTTTTCAATAGTATGAAGCCTTTTTGCTTTTAATAAGATTATAATAATTATTGATAGTTCTGTGGTATTGGAGAGGGTTTGGGTGTGTGATGCAAGTGGGATTGACAATGACAACAATAACAATAATAACAGCTAAAACAACTGTAATCAAAGTAAGAAAAAGAAAATAAAACTAATAGTATTAGCTTGATAATGATATCATAAAACTTCATACATCTATCACATCACACTGATGATGAAGATATGTATGTAGGAAAGTAATTTTAACAGAAATTGATATGTTCACATGTTTGTATTTATTCTCAGTATCTTTTTTTTTGTTTTTGTTTAATTTTTTTCCTACTTTTTTTTTAGGTCTCAGCTCCTTCTATAATTTAGAAAGCCTTTGGGTTATAATTTTTATTTTAGATTATTTTTTTTTAGTTTTATCCATTTTTTTATAGTATGCATTTACTTTTTTTTTATTGGCAAAAGAGCTATATAATAAGGCTGTTAATTTTTTTATATCTAATTCCCTTGAGTAATTGTTGACCATTCAAGGGGTATTGAATGTAGACAGTGGTGGATGTTTCTCTATGACAGTTGGGATGTTGCTTGAAATCAAAAGGAATGATAGCATGATATTAATAGAGAGATTCTAGCAGCGTTTTATGATGGGATGGAGTGGGATGGGAAAACAAATATTTCATATAGCCCCTCGTAGGAGATGAGAAAAATAGCAAAAACCCTTCCCTTGAAGCTAAACTTCATAATTAAAGTCTCCAAACTAAAATTTGTGATTCAGTAGAGGTTATGTCCTCCACAAGGTTTTTTTTTTAATTAAAATACACATGGGACATCCAAAAATAAATTACACCTCATTGGAAATGTATTGAAAGGAAAATAGACAGCAGCAATAAATGATGAGAACAAATGTAGACAGAGTGGCTGATAGCAATAAAGTTATAGCAATAAGCAGTAAAGTAATCATGATGATTAGGGATTACAAACCTCAATTTGTGATTTGGAAGGTTTTTTTTTTTTATATATCTTAGAATTCTAACATGCAAAATAATAATCCCTTCAATTTCTTGCATATTATATATTTTATTGCAGTAATCAATGAATATAAATTGAAAATAAAAGCTGTTTAAATTTAGAATATTGATTTCTTTTGACAATAAAGAAGGCTACATTTTACACAGTAAGAAAATATATTTCATTGAATCAACCCAGTATATTATTATTGTTATTTAGACTTGGCAGGGATGACAGACTAAAACAACTGTTAGGATTCTCACAAAAAGATAAATAAAACAGATATGATAAAACATATAGCTTGGAGTTTTAGGATTTGCGCTATTTTCATATAATTTAAAATTGTTAAATATTGAATATAAAACTTTAATTACAACTTAATAAAATTACATATTGTAGTTTGTAAGATTCAAAAGTTTGCTCAATACAAGAAATTTTGTTTTGGGGTTTTTCCTTTTTTTACAGTTTTGGAAAATAACTTTTATATAGATTAGTTGTAGATTAATATACATCCACCAGTTTGGGAATTATCTGTAAATAGGGTACAAAATAACACAATTTATAGTAGTTAACATTCTACAATCATGACACCTTTGGTGGTCCTTGGCTTTGATTAGCTACATTATATTTTATACAAATTTTATGTGTTAGATGTCTCTGTTTACTTAATAGTGTTTTTATTCATCATCATAACCATTTTAAAATCTTTTTTCCATGCTTGCATGGATAGGATGGAGTTTATTGCAGAAGATTTTCTTCAATTAGATGCTCTTCCTATCACTAACTTTCTCCTGTTTCTAGGCAATGTAATATTTCCCTATGGCCTGACACATTCTCACACAATATTGGAAATGAATGATATTGCTCGTATTACAATGCAAATCATTTTTTAATTCATTTTCTAGTTTTAGTAAGTAGACTATAATCACGTTAGGGTACTGCTTTCAAGTGTTTTAACTAATCATATCAATCCCTATACTTCTTTTAGTCTAAGATGTTTTATTTGTATCTGTCTACTGAATCACTAAGATATGCTTTTAGCATACAAATTTACACAAGTAAACATAGACACAAACAGTCACAAAATGCATATACATTTAATGTGTGTTATTTCTTTACTACCCACAAGGGGCTACACACAAAGGGGACAAACAAGGACAGACAAACGGATTAAGTCGATAATACCGACCCCAGTGCGTAACTGGTACTTATTTAATCGACCCCGAAAGGATGAAAGGCAAAGTCGACCTCGGCGGAATTTGAACTCAGAACGTAGCGGCAGACGAAATACCGTTAAGCATTTCGCCCGGCGTGCTAACGTTTCTGCCAGCTCGCCGCCTATATACATTTAATGTGTGTGTGTGTCATTATTCAATTTTATTTCAAGATTTCTTGCCAATAGAAATGAACTGGTTTCTAACCTTGATCCAAGGCTCCTTCATTGGAATTTCATTATCAACAAGGGTATTTTTGTATGTATGTATATGTGCAGATTTGTATGCTTTATTTTATGTATGTCTTCTCGTGCATATACTTTCATATCTAGACATGCCCATATATACTTAAATGATAAACTTCTGGAAAGTCTTATTTATGTGTGTATGTGCATGTGTGTGTGTGTGAATGTTCTCATCTGTTTTTAATTATTTAAATTCTTCCTCTGAGGAAGGATCTGGTTTCTAACAAAGATACAAAGCTCCTTCATTGGAATACAGATAACAAAAACAATGTCACATTTTAAACTCGAGAAAAGTCTTGCATATTTTCACTGTTCCACTTATAGATTGTATTTGTAGTGTGTGAGTTAATTGGTCAATTTCTTTCTCTGAAATGCCTAGCTTATCCAGATTGTCACTTAGGCATTTACTTGCAAAACCAGATGCATTGATTATTGTTGGTATAAATGTGAATTTATAATCTGGATATAGAAGCTGGAGCTTTCAAAGTAGTTGTCCATAGTTATTCTCTTTCTTTTCTTTTTTTACCACTACAGAATTCAAGCTAATGACTAAGAAAGGGGCAAAGCTCTTCTGCTTAAGTCATGACGGCTCTTAGGGTCTGTAATTAGCTGAATTAGTTGATGTATGCATATTTGTGTGCGTTTTGAGCAGGTAGATAAATAAACTTCCACTTGTGGGTATGCATGTCACAAAAGAGCGCAAGTGAGATATAGTTTTATTGAATGTAGATAGCTCTGACTTCCATATTTTCCAAAGCCTACTGAAGTATCCCTTTGTCACCCTAGCTTTATTTACAATACCAAAAGATACAATATTCTCATCAATTCCAAAATATTTGTAACATCAAATCATATTTGTAGTTCTCAGTCAGGCTCCATATAACCATTGGTTATATGGAGAAGGAGGTCCATATAAGATTTTGTTAAAATTTATGTGCAATAAATTGGTTATATTTCTACAATATAGAAATATTTTAACAACTTTTTATACAGTTCCAAATAATATTTAATCATAAAAATACAACAGGATTTTTTCTATATACAATGAATGGTTATGGAGGTCCAGTAGAGTAAAAATAGGAAACAAAAGTAAAAAAAATAAAACGAAAATGCTTGAGAACCACTGTGTTAGACTAATGGACCATGTAGTAGGTTAGAACCCAGAAGTACATGGTTACAAAGTAAGCTTACTCACCATCTGATTATACCTGCACTTGTCTAAAGTATTACTAATTATCTAATGTATTCAATGATTATAATTTTGATTTAATATCAAACTGCTACATGTACACTTCCCACGCACAAACAACTACTTGTACATTGTTGCCAGTCTACAGTGACCTCATACAACAATAAGCACTTTGTTTATTTATAGCCACAATCATTCAAAATAAATATTTGTCCCAAAAATCTTAATTTAATTCTGCAATTGGGATCAAGTTATTTGCTTCTATAGAGGTAATTAACTACCTCTTAATTTTGTTCTCCAAATTTCAAGAACTTGCTGAGAAAGAAAACAAAAACCTTGAAATACAATTTCCTGTGACTGTGTTACCAAACAGTAAATACAATGACTAGACAGCTCTTGAATGAACTTATTTACAACTAAATTTCTTGTCAATTGCTGAATAAAACACAAAGTGCTTGTCAAAAAGCATAAGTGACAAAAGTAAAGCATACTGTTTTAAAGTAACTCTTCTGTTGTTGAAGTAATCAAAATATAGCATCCACAGTAAAGTATTTAAAACATTTTAACCTTGCAAGAGACTATTTCCTTCATTATTTAATATATCACTTTTGGCTCACTTATAAAATTTTCCATCAAATTGTTATTGCAATTATAGCTCTAATCACTAAAAAGCAAACAGTATAAACTTGCTTTTACATGGAATCAAACATTAAGCTTGATGCAA
>NC_142937.1:32151615-32161615 GCF_046866305.1 Octopus bimaculoides
AATTTAATTTCAAATGTTGAAACATCTACCAAAATATGCACATAATGGTGTTAGACTGACTTGCTTACTAATCAGAAAATTATGAAACATGGATAAAGTGTAAATTACATCACTTGATTTAAGCGTTTTCTTAATATTTCAGTTTCCTCTCTGATAGCTGATTATGATGCATGTCATTGTTGACTGCTCAAGAATTGTGTTTATGTCTGGCTTTCTGGCATTTAGTTGATGAGAAAAAGTCTTTTAGATATGATGCAAGCCAATGTCTGATTAATTCTTCATATTAAGTGATATCTACTTCCTAGCAAGATGGTCTGATGTAAACAGAATGAAGTACTTCACTTAAGAAGATAATAATGACTCACTGTGTCAATATGTCTCATATATTAGAAACCCAGATTATTTTAAATTTCCCAGTCTTTGCTATTTATAAATTATCATACTTTATAAAACTACACATGTATGCCAAATTACTTTTGTTTTTAAGCTTGAATATTTTCAAATTAGTTAATATTATGTATAATATATATTACAAAACAGGAGACAAAGCAGGGTATATTTAAAAAAAAATTACCATAATTTTTTAAAAGATATGATCAAAATACGATGTATGTGCATGTATGAAAGAATAGGCAAATAGAAAAATAGATTAACAGTTAGACAGATAGATAGGCAGACAGAAAGATGAATGGATGGACAGAGATATAATTATGCATAGTTATTATTATTATTAATGTGGCAAGCTGGCAGAATCATTTGCCCGTTGGGCAAAATGCTTAGTAACATTTGGTCCATCTTTACATTCTGAGTTCAAATTCCGCCAAGGTTGACTTTGCGTTTCATCCTTTTAGGGTTGGTGAAATAAATACCAGCTGAGCACTGGCGTCTATGTAATCGATTTGTCCCCCTCCCCCAAATTTCAGGTCTTGTGCCTGTAGTAGAAAGGATATTATTATTATTATTATTATTATTATTGAGGCGGTGAACTAGCAGAATCGTTAGCATGCTGGACAAAATGCTTAACAGTATTTTGCCTATCGCTATGTTCTAAGTTCAAATTCCACCGAGGTTGACTTTGCCTTTCATCCTTTGGGAATCGATAAATTAAGTATCAGTGAAACACTGGGGTTGATGCAATCGACTAGTCACCTCCCCCACAATTTCAGGCCTTGTGCCTATAGTAGAAAGAATTATTATTATTATTATTATTATTATTATCATTATTATTATTATTATTGTAAGTGCATATCCCCTTGTTTTATATTTAAAATAGATAATATTTTACTTCATTGAAATACAGGAATATATGCAAGAAAGAATTAATTAAAAACCTATATTAAGGCGGTGAGCTGGCAGAATCGTAAGCATGCTAGGCAAAATGTTTATCGGCATTTCATCTGTTTTTAAATTCCACCAAGGTCAACTTTACTTTTCATCCTTTTGGGGTCAATAAAATAAGTACCAGTTGAGTACTGGGGTCAATGTAATTGACTTACCCCATCACTCAAAGTCGCTGGCTATGTGCCAGTATTTGAAACCAATATTATACACCATGTATGCTTGTATTTTCTTCTTATTCCTTTCTATGAAAACCCCCACACTTTTTGTCTGTCTTTGTATTGTTACTCTCATTTATTGCCCTCATGGCAAAGAAAAGAAATCATCATCATTATCATCATCATCATCATTACTGTTGTTGTTGTTGTTGTTATTATTATTATTATCATTTTACATTCCTTTAAATGTAAAATTGGTTTTTAACTTTACTTTCTTTAATGACAAAAACAAAGCACAATAACATAAATTTGTCTCAATTTTAAAATATGGAAGCGAGAAATTTGTGGCTGTGTGATTGGTGCTTTTATATTTTATTTTGTTCTTATATTTACGTACTGAAAATGAATATTCTGGGTTGTTCACATATCAAATTTTGAAGAGGAGGAGATACTGAATTTTGAAAAATTTAATTGGAAACATTTCTTTTTCTCAATTTCAAATTTTTAGTTTATACTATCCAATTCAAAATTTTTGACCTTTTTCATATTATTAATGATTTTTATATAAAAGTCTCTTAATTGTGTAAATATCTTAGAATAAACAAAGACATAAAATATGACAGTTATATTAATTTTCAATAGATATGTATAAATAATTTCTGATTACATGCAAAAGTGAATCAAAAACTGTTTGATTGGAGCTTTGTTTTAACAGCTGCATTCATTACCTTATATAGTTATTTATTGATATGGCATGTAGCATAAGAAGATAGCAAAATTGTGGAAAACATAGTGATGGTTGAGGTAGAAAATATTGCTGTTGTTTAGCCCAAGGTACATCTTTATCAAGTAATGTTATGATTAAAGGCTTTACCCACCCTGTAATTATCCTATCTTTTTTTCTATGTGCAATGAACCCAGGACAACATTATGCATTGTGCCTTTTTCTATAATGGTGGATGTAATTTGAAGAGTTGGCTGCTATAGGTGAACAACCATGTAGAGGCTTGCTCACAAGGATGATAAGCATATAATACACAGCTGTTATTATTGTTGCAGTACTCCAGTCCTGCAGAAGTTGGTCTGCTACACAATCAAAGTGCTGTGTGAAAGTTTTTATTTCGGCTGCTTGCACGAAATTGTCTGAGTGATAAAATGATATTGTCACATTTACATTCCTGGTGAACATTATATCTTATAGCTTTGTGTTCTCAAAATAATGGGAAAACAGCTCCCTAACTTGTAAAACAAGAAAGGAGTGGTGAGAGTAAGAACATCCAACATTTAAAGTACTAATTTAAATAAATGCTCATCCAACCTATGCCAGCATAGAAAATAGATGTAAAGCAAATGAATGAATACACACATACTGACATATATGCAATTGTGTGTGTGTGTGTATGTGTGTGTGTGTGTGTGCATGCGTATGAACTAAGACAGGGAAATATAGGAAACAGATCCCATCATGGGACTCAAATCACATTTGGTGAAGTTGGTATTATCATTGTCTGTCAGATATTGCTGTGTTAAACAATGGTGCTATTCTATTCTAATTACTTTGTCTATTCTAATTGCTTAAAATTTTGTCTATTCTAATTGCTTAAAATTCATACCTATAAATATTTTACTGGATAAGCTAGTATTGTTATGTCTTCCCAAGATGCAAGAGAACCACAGAGCAACTTTGTACCTACCCAACCATCAATAGACAGGTCCCATCTTTACTATCTAACACAGTCACATAACATGCTGAAATAGTTCATAACTTAGAGCAAACCCAAGAATATGAACAACAAATAGCTTGATGAACAAACAAACAGACGCTACTACAAGTTTTGTCAAAATTGACTTGAAGAATATAATGTCAATGAGAAAGTCAAAGTATGAAGAAAGCAAAGCTTTTCTTCAATTGAATTAAATTCTACTATATGTATGCTACTATATGTATCACTGTTAACATTATGTATGTATGAAATCAATGAGCTGGCAGAGTTGTTAGCATTACTAGACACAATTTTGTAGCATTTCTTCTGGCTTTCCAGTCTGAGTTCAAATTCTAGTAAGATCGCCTGTTCATCTCTTGGGGATCAATAAAATAAGTACCAGTTGAGCACTGGGATTGATATAATCAACTATCCCCATCTCACCACGATTTCAAGCCCAGTGCCTAGTGTAGGAAGAATTATGTATGCATTTTTTATTTATGCCTTAAGTTTGTATGGACGGATGGATGGATGGATTGATAAACAAATAAACAGATGGATGTATGCATTCATACATGTACGTGTTCATGCAAACTCTGTATCCACACAGCCATACCTGTCACTTGTACATCACTGTGTATATTTGTTCTAGTATCAGACATGGCTGTGTAGATACATAATTTACTTTATAACTACATCGTTCCAAGTTCTATCTTGCTGTATGGCTCTATCACAGGACATAGCAAATAATATTCTCAGCACTTTAAGTACAATTAAAATAAACCTTAGGGTTAGTTTTACTTTTCTTTCAGAGTGTAAAAATATTTTGATTCATTCTCATAAGTTACATTATCTTTCACTAAATGTTACTTGTGTTTTGCTTCAAATAAAAATGTTCTTAAAGAGGGAAACTAATTGGTCTCTTCTAAATAAAGGAAATGACAATAGACAAAATTCACTTATTATAAAGGATAAAGGTCACAGATAATGTATGTAGAATGAGCATACTGCTCTTAAGTATGTGCTGTTTAATGCAATTAAACTGAGACCTTGACCAGGTACAGCTGTCAAGTGTTTTTCATCATATATTACCTTGCTTTAAACATCTACATAATTTTAGGGTTAAACTTTAGCAACTCTAGAAGATTTTATATGTCGCAAAAAATTCAACTATCCATATAAACAGATACAATTGATTCAGTTAATAGCCATTTACATAACAACCAGCCATTTAGCAACATTAACTCTTTACTATTTAGATTACTCTGTTAATTGTAATGTTTATTTATTTACATGGCTTTGAATTTAGCATTTTTCACACTAATAGTGCATGTCAGGGCTATCTCTTGCTCAAATTTCTCATCTTCTGAGTGTTTTTTTTTTTTTTGCATTGTTTCTACCACCATCAAGCTGTGAAGCTCCACAGTTCCATTACTAAATGTTTGCAACAGCAGTAGTTTTCAATATTCCTTATTCGTCTTTTTGTAATAATCATTGTTAAACTCACACTTATTGTAAGTTAAAAAACAGCTAGGAATTACAAGATCAAATATCTACATGAGAAACATATTCTTAATGATCTCTTCTAGTTTCTTTGCTTTAATTAATCTGGGAGCAGCATATCAAGTATCAGCATCAAAACAAGGCAGAATCCCAGACTTGTTGTGAATATACTTCTTCAGATCAAGATAAACTCTGTCATTAAGCTTATTCCCAAAAGGCAATCCCAACACTGGTCCTACAAGAGGTCTTCTAAACTGAAAACAAATCAGACAAGTGTCACAGATTTCCTTGACTAATTGTTGAAATGCATCATCTCAGAAGGTTTTACCCTCCTGAACTAAGGACAGATCTATCCAAAATCCAGCTATAATAACTTTTAAAATCCAACACCATGCCACCAATTTTCATAGATCTATAACCTAAAAAAAAAAGAGGTAAATCAATTTTTGCAATAACAACTTCAATATATGCTCTGATACCCACTATTAGAGTAACTCAAAACTTGACCATCTTAATACACATAACTATCATTCCACTACCAAAACAAAAACTTCTGTTGGATTTATTAATCTTAACCAAGGCTTTATCTCTATCACTCACGGCACAAAGAAACACTTCTCTTTCACTCTTTTACTTGTTTCAGTCATTTGACTGTGGCCATGCTGCAGCACTGCCTTTAGTCGAGCAAATCGACCCCAGGACTTATTCTTTGTAAGCCTAGTACTTATTCTATCGGTCTCTTTTGCCGAACTGCTATGTTACGGGGACGTAAACACACCAGCATTGGTTGTCAAGCGATGTTGGGGGGGACAAACACAGACACACAAACACACACACACACACACACATATATATATATATATATACATATATATATATATATATATATATATACGACGGTCTTCTTTCAGTTTCTGTCTACCAAATCCACTCACAAGGCTTTGGTCAGCCCGAGGCTATAGTAGAAGACACTTGCCCAAAGTGCCATGCAGTGGGACTGAACCCGGAACCATGTGGTTGGTAAGCAAGCTACTTACCACACAGCCACTCCTGCGCCTATAGAGTTCTCCAGCAATTATAAGAGATAAAAGCTGAACAAAGTCTCTCTTTTACCAGAGCAGACACCTGTCTGTATGAGTTGTTAATCAGAATATTTTCAGCAGGCGTTTCAACATGACCTAAAACCACATGCAATTAATAAAATTCAACAACTTCGTTAATATGATTTAGATGACAATCGTTGACAAAACGTTAAATTGACTTTTATTTAAAGCATCTCATAATCCTACTATTCCTCTCTGTAGGATTTGACCTAATATCACAGTAAAATTGACAATTGTTACCACTCCCTCTCTAACAGTGTCTTTGCTGTATTTTTCTATCTGAGCTACAATAGCTGAAGTTAACTGTCCTTAGCTCATGTTTAACACTAGTACAATGCATTCACTCATTGAAATATCTCTTAATACTTTATTGAGTGTATTTCTCATGCATTTGTAAGTCAATTGAAAACATGTGATACATACCAACTCAAGAAAGGTCTGGATACTTTCTGGTAAAACAATTCTGAATTGTGATGATATTTTTTATAAAGAAATTCATATCTTACAAGAAAATCATTTAAACTTGTACTAGAAAGACGTTTGTTTGAAAAAAATTCTTTAAATGTCACTTTTTGTCTTCGTAATTATTATTGCACTTCTCTATAATTAGTCTCAACTCATTTTCTTGTCCAGTTTCGTGTGTTTTTAAATTTCTAAGACAGTCACAAACATTTTTATGGGGATTAAGAAAATCTTCAGATCCATATACAGAAACTAGACTTCTAAATCTTGACACCATGATTGATAGTCATTCTCTTTATATAAGCTTGTTTTGTAAAATTAGATATAATTTTTTTTTGGGGGGGGGGGGGTTACATTCATCTGTGTTCAAAAAATAATATTTCTCATTGCAGGTTACTTCCAATCCATACTTCAGTTCACTAAACAAGAAACATTATATATCTTGCTGGTGAAAAGCGTTAATTTGCCAGGCAACCAAGTGTTTACCAGTGGTCAACAAACATTTAAAGTCTTTCATACATATTTTACTTCAAATCACAACACAGCATTCATTTTCCAGACATTGTGTTCTTATATCAATAGAGCCAGCTCAATATTAACCCCAATGATCATGTTATCTATATCCTCTTTTTGATCTGAAAGAGATTTGGTTGCTATTTTTTGCAGATTGTGCAAGCATACAAAGGCTCTCTCTAATCTCTAGTAACATTACTGAATTTCTCTTTTAAAAACAATTCCTTAACTTACATCGTTGCAATAAATTAGAATCAACATCATCATCCCAAGGTATAAATGACAGTTCAAGCAATAGAGCAAGCATTGAAATATTATTATCTTAGAATTACTTTTTTTGACTTATATTCGCAAAAGGTTCTTCTCAGTTACAAAACTGCTGTAGTCGGGTATACAATGTCTTCAACAGAAAAGTTTATCAAGAGAAACCTTCAGTTACTATAAACTTTAAAAAAAAATTAATAAACAAATTTCATATAAGATTAAGTTGGTGTTCTCTGTTACTGCTGTAAATAACATTGTGTTTGCCAACCTTAACACTGCTTGTGAAGCAACTAATACCATTTATAACATCCACAGACGAAAACAATTCAGTTCATGTAAAAAATACCATCACATTTAATTGCATTGGTGTAACAGAGAATAGCCAGTCATGACTTAATCACAATAGAGAACTAGACTGAAAAGAAAAAGTTATGTTTGTGAAAGAAGGATATACAGAATAGTGGTATACCTTATGTGAACTTGTTATTAGTATTACTGTTGCTGTCATATTTGTTTTCGGTATAGTTATTGCAAGTTATGAGCTTTGATCAGGCTATAAGTTAGTTTGTCTTTTCCCAACTAGTGGAGATCAGTATATGTTGACTAAGAAGGTAGAAATGGTTGTACATGATGTCCTAATTGGATTCCTTAAAATACAACAATCTAATCAATATTAACATAGATAGTTCAATGTGTTCATCATATAAAATGTAGAAAATTTCAGTCTTATGTTACACTAAAATGAATGCCAAATGTCTGATTTCAAAAGCAAAAGACAAACATCACATGCAAGTTGAAAAGATCATGCTTATTTCATTGAATAAACTACCTAGGATTTGAAATAATAATGTTGTTCTTGAGAAAACTAAGATCTTGGTTAAGTTTAGTAGGTATTGAGTACTAATTAGAATAAAATAGACTGTTATTTATAAGTTTGGTTGATACCTACAATTGGCACAAATTAAAAGGCAAGATTGTTATTGAACGGTGAAATAACTAGAACAGAAAACTCACCATAATTGTTCTTATATTATTAAAAGAATATGAAATTGATAAAATGATAATGAAGTACAACACTTATAATTTCATTAGGACCCTTTAAATTCTAGAATTAATAAAGAAAAATAGTCTGTAAATGAAAGAAAGTCTTGATTGTTCTCAACAATTAAGAGAAACATAATATAGATATTGTTTGAAAAAGTGAGATTTCATATATCTCTCTGAAACAAACTGTTCAAAATCAACTTAGTGATTGTTATTTGTGTGTGTGTGTGTGTGTGTGTGTGTGTGTGGATACATGTGCATATGCATGTGTGTGTGTGTGATTGAGAGGGAGAGAGTGTGTGTGTGTGTGAACATTAAAGTTTTAGTACTTACACTTCATTCTTTCAACCCTTGAGAGGGAGAAGATTGTTTAAATCTTTATATGGTGTGTTTAGCATTGCCTAATATGCAATGATGCCTTTAAAGCATTGATGTCAGTCTATGCCTGGGATGGTTTAATGATATTCTATCTATACTATAATGGAGAAAGCAGCTTTGCTCTTAATGCAACCTGACAATGTTATTTTTAGCGCTAGTGCAACATACATAAACCATCAAAGTGACAGATATGGCCTTTTCATGAATATTATGCATTATAAAATGTCAGCATGTTATTGTTTTATTTCCAAAATGGGCTTGTGATAAGAACATGAGTAAACTGCCCAGTATCCTAGTTATATTTACTTCTGTTATGTGCTTTATCTTTAATGTCCTTGACTTACTTAACATGTCAAGTTCAAGAAAGTAGTCACATCACACAAAATATAACATTGCATCTTTGTTATAAGTACACAACAATGAATTTGATAGTAAGTTTCCCAAAAATTTCAGTGAGTTTTCCTAATACACAGATACTGGAAACGAAGATGGAATAAATAAGAATGAAACTTTGGGAATAAGGATATTTTAAACAATGCAAGCCTTTTAATACATATAGACAACTAGAAAATTATCTTTGATGTTGTTCTTTCTGGTTTACCTATATATGCTTGCATTCACACACACACACACACACACACACACACACACACATATGTATATATATATATATATATATATATATATATATATAACTTAGATAACTTAGATTGGTTTCAGCCATTATTGGCCCAGGCTATAACTAACTCAATAGCATCATCTGGAAAAGTGTTTTGTTAATTATTTTGGGATGCCATGAACCACTCAAGCAGAAATTTGTTGTTGGATGTGATATATCCAGGTGTAGGTGGTTTATCCAGTATTTCCTGAAGGAATTTGTCTAGGTATTGTTTGAAAGTTGTGGTATCTTTTTGTTGCAATGTTATGATCTTGACCTTTGTAGGGGACGCATTGCATGGAGGCCTAGTCTTGGGTGAATTGTAAACATAATACCGATATTATTTGGATAATATTAGTGGAATATTTTCCACGTGGTGCAAATAATGTATCGCTCATGGCAGTGTTGCAGAGAATAGAGTTTCAGCTGTTTAAGTCGAACCCAAAGATCAAGTCATGTCATGCCATTTATTTTTTTAGTGATTGATCTTTGTGGTGCTTCGATCTTCATTATGTCTTGTTTTTTGTAGAGGAACCACAATAGGCAGCAGTATTCAAGGTGGGGACCTGTGAATGTGAAGAAGAGAAGGATGATGGTTTCATGATCCCTAGATTGAAAAGTTCTGAGGATCCATGAGCACATTCTGCAGGCAACATTGACTTTTTTTGTTGATGGGCACACTCTAGCTAAGGTTGCTGTCGACAGTTACACCTAAGTCTCTGATATTATCCAACAGTTCAAGTAGGTCTCTCAACGATAGTGTGTATGGTTGTTTGAGTGTGCCCTCTCTCCCAAAGTGGATGAACTCAGATTTTTCTTCGTTCAACTGCATATTGTTTTCTGTGCCCACTGGGTTACTGCGCATAGGTCCAATTG
>NC_142937.1:32166615-32171615 GCF_046866305.1 Octopus bimaculoides
AGCATCTATTGTCAAGCGATGTTGGACACACACACACACACACACACACACACACACACACACGACAGGCTTCTTTCAGCTTCCGTCTACCAAATCCACTCACAAGGCTTTGGTCGGCCCGAAGCTATAGTAGAAGACACTTGCTCAAGGTGCCATGCAGTGGGACTGAACCCGGAACCATGTGGTTGGTAAGCAAGCTACTTACATCACAGCCACTCCTACATATTTGCATTAATGTGTATGCTCAGCATTATACAGTACAATTGTATATTAAAAAATTAATACAAATAAAGGAAGCTAGCTCATCAGAGCATAGGAATACTGTGGTTACATCAACACATGTGTGTGTGAAGCAGTGTTGAATAAACATATTCATATAAAGTTGTATTTAACATATTTGAGTACATTCAGATGTGAGGTAGAAAGATCTTTTGCTGCAAAAATAGTTCTGGAGAAAATGTCTTCTCCTAGACATGTGTGAAAATACATTGGGTTGTGAAAGAAGTCATTGGACAGTGAAATGAATGTGCCTTTTCTTCACCCTTTCACACTGTCAACTTCAAACACCAAATTGGTCGTTCATAGTCTGATAAGAATGAATTTATAGAAGAGCATATATTTGTTGATTTGCTGGTGTACACAAAGCCTGGTCAAGCTAGGAGTTAAATAAAGTCATACAAAGCAGTGTCGAATAAATATATCCATATAAAATCATATATAACAGTTTTAAGTATATCTGGGCATTTAAGTACATGTTCCAATGTGAAAATTCTTCTATATCACATGTGAATGTGTGTGCCTGAATGATGGAGCACAAATGAACTGAGAGATTGAACCAATGAGCAGCAGGAATAGACATAGGTACTTTTCTCTATCATCTGCTGTTTGATAGTCAGACGTGCTATATATATATATATATATATATATATATATATATATATATATATATATATATATATGAAGAGTCAACAACAAAAAAGACTTAACTCCTACTAGCTTAAGGGCTACACTATGTGTTCCACATATACTCTACTCTCTCTTTCTCTCTCTCCCTCTCCTCTTCCCTTCCCCCCTCTCTCATGTTCACATAAGTACAGAACCAGTCCACAACCAAATCACTGTATGAAAATAAACTTATAATTCCTAATCAGACAGTCATGTCCAATTCATACTTAGATGATCAACATCATCTATACAGGCTTCATCCATGGCAGGACATTGACATTCAGTGATTAGTAGATGTTGGGAAAAGAATATAATATGACATTCAAAGGCTGTTTGGATTGATGTTAAGTATCTGCCACTTTGTTTTCATTTAAAGTAAATGCAGTTACATCAAATTTTGACATGGAAATTCTTGATATAGGTTAATAATTTCCAGGTTTTAACATTATTAGCTCTGATCTCACCTTATGTCCAACCAAGTAGCCTAAATGCTAATATCAGCACTGGTACAACAAACACTTTATGGGAAATGGATTTAATGCATGCATAAAGTTCTAAGGAACATATTTTCTTTATCCTGGCATTATATTCACTGATTACCCATTCCTTGTTATAGGTGCCATTACAGGAAATATTTTTATCTGTTCCTAAATACCTGTAACATTCTTCATCTGATATTAGAAACCATGGACTGTAATGTTACTAGAGGGACTCATAGTTCTATCTTACTTTACAACCATGTAAGAACATTTAGCCTAGCTAAACTCAATCCCTATATCTTTTGAGTGTCATGACTATGCCAAAACTTTCTTGCACACCATCCACGTTCTTGGCATATATTTTCAAATCATCCACATGGAAGCAGTGTTTGGTTGGTGTTTTCTGTCCTTTGTAAGCCACTTAATTATCCTTCAGATTGCCTTTAAAAATGATAGAGGGGTTTGCTGAAAGTATAAATAGCATCAAAGAGAGACTGTCACCCTGAAATATACCTCTGCAATAGAACCAGTTCCTGCACTTAAGTTCAGAATGGTAACCTTGGATGAAGTCAGGTTGTCAAGGGCTTCAAAACTTTAGTAAGTTAAAGCGTTCACAAATCAGTCACATAGTCAAATTCTTTCTTGTAATCCAACTAGACTGTGATCAAGTTCCTCTTACACTATCACACTCCTGATATCATTGTTTTGTCGATCAAGGTTGTTTCACCTCCCCACCCCAAAAAAAAACTTCTTTCTTTCCAGGTGCTTGTTCAGTTCTGATAATATTATTATCACAATGATCTTGGAGAAATAGATTTATATAAGCTGTATATGTTTAGAACGTGAGATTCTCAAATGCAATTTGTTGGTAGTTTTTTTCACCAGGTGAGTAACATTATTGTAGGGTATCAGTTTTGTTCCTGTCAATACTAACCAGACTGGTATATTTATGTCAACATTGAGAGCTTGTTGATTGTTGAGAGACTGCCAATAAATGTTTAGTTGTTTGTATCCATATCTGACAAGAAGTCCATATCTATCTTAAACTTTTGGGATCAAAATCTCAAGAATCTCACCCTTGATGCTGTGTTTTTGGTTTAATACAGAAATAATATTCGTTCTGTATTTCTTGTAGCCACCTTGCATTCTGATTAAATTCCTTTGCCTCACACCAGATTTTTCTCTAGAATGATTCTGGGAAGGATCTTCCATGATATTTATTGATTGTCTCCTTATGTCTCAGTAGACTGTTAAATGGTTTCACTGAAGTTTTACTTTTAGCCCTTCTCTTCTGATATCTAAGTTTTTCAATGGTGGCTTTCAGATCCTGAGTAAGGATATTTTAGTCTGCATTCCTGTGTTCTCTTTTTACAATCTCCAAGCAATTTTCATTTTTATTTTTCACTTTTTGTTGATGAGAAGCAGGTTTATTTGACAGCTTATTTGTGATAAGTAATGCAACATAACTTATAGTTTTATGTAAATAAACAATGCTTTTTGTCATTTTCAAAACCCATGGTGGTCCATTTTATTGTTTGGCCTTTCTTTAATTCTACTGCTTCTCCAAGCTGTTGTTTTGCAGCAATTTAGAAGACAAGTAAAGAAGCATTAATTTGCTAATATTCTCTTCTGACTTTGTTAAGCCCCTTTTTCAGTTAGCACATTTGGTTTTATATTTATGCTTGTTAGGTGATGTCTTTTCTGAAGGAGTAGTTTTAAAATTGAGATAATTTGTCTTGAAAGATTTCATTGAAAATATCCTTCAAATGTTTGGACCCATTGCTCTACCAACTAGTGGAATATTTTTGTATTAGTACTCAAAGAAGGACAAGCATTTAACTTTTTCTCACATAAAACATATACAAATACACACACACATACAGCATACATGCACACAATCACTGGAGTACTACTCATCATCATCATCATCATCATCATCGTTTAACATCCGCTTTCCATGCTAGCATGGGTTGGATGATTTGACTGAGGACTGGTGGAGCCCGAAGGCTACACCAGGCTCCAATCTGATTTGGCAGAGTTTCTACAGCTGGATGCCCTTCCTAACGCCAACCACTCCGAGAGTGTAGTAGGTGCTTTTACGTGTCACCCGCACGAAGGCCAGTCAGGCGATACTGGCAACGGCCACGCTCGAAATGGTGTGTTTTATGTGCCACCCGCACAAGAGCCAGTCCAGGGGCACTGGCAATGATCTCGCTTGAAAGTCCTTACACATGCTGTGGGCACAAGTACCGGAAAGGCGACGCTGGGCACAGGTGCCATCCTAATTTCGCTTTCACTTGCCCCAATAAGTCTTCGCAAGCTGAGTTTCGTGTCCAATGAAGGAGACGACGTTGGCATGGGTGCCTCACACATCTAGAATTAGTAACACCACTAAAGACAAACATTCAAAGCCATATCTTAAAACAAAAGTGTCATACAGCTAAAAGACAAACTCATTACAATCTACAGACCTAATATGTCTATTTTCTCAGTTCTCAAATGCAATGATTTCAAACAAATTACGAGGGAAGTTGTTATTAATTGAATTAACTTTCATGCTTGATGGGTACTTATTTTATTGGTCCTAGGAATTTGAAAGGTAAAGCACCAGCAGGATTTGAACTCAGAATGCCATAGGACACAATTCGATATTGCCTGATGTTCTGCCAAGTCTGTCTTCAACAGCTGCCTCCTCTGAGTCACTTTAGCTTTTCAACTCCATAAACTTGATAAAATAAACATCACAAAGGTCAGATACAAGGAGATCACTATATTCATTATATCTTTACCATCGTCACAAGTCACCAGTCCTTCTGTACATGAGGAGTATATGCAGAGAAAATGTCATCGTCACATTTTCCAAGACTAATCTAAGATTATCCTATCATATACTCTGACTAGCTCAATCACATTATTTATTCATTTCTTTAGCAGAAGTATGCCATCACTTTTGCCTACCCAGAAGAATTTATACCTTTGTTCCTTATCTGTGGTAAGTCTCATTGGGGAATTCCTCCATCTCATTTTTGCATACAGCACACATGCCTTTGCTCAAGAATTTCACTAATCTCTCTGAACCTACTTTTTTATTGTACCTACATTATCTGTAGTTGCTTTGAAGTTGTGGACTTAAAAAGGAAAGTGCATGGGTAGCTGGGAAGCAGTTTTCAGCACATGTTCAAATATACAAATATTACCACTCAATGAATTATTATTTCCTTCCAATCCTCAAACTATTGGGGCCAAGCAACCACAGAAGTAAAATTAACATTATATTTGGGGTTCGTTTTATATATAAAAATGTGTCCAACACTCAATGATTCTCACAACTTTAATAAAAAAAAAACAACTACCGATTAGTTTTAAATGATAAAGTGTTGTTTGTGTTAGTTCATGTAAATTTCTTAACTGTTTATTTTTATACATCTAAACTACTTGAACATATAATCTAAGTACAAACTTTAAATTATTTTTACTTCTTTCATATACTATATTTTGTCATCAAATGATATCAACCAACTGATTCTATTCCCTATTTATTTTTATGCCAAAATTATATATTCATGATACATCTGC
>NC_142937.1:32174115-32306615 GCF_046866305.1 Octopus bimaculoides
CTTGAACAGCTGTCAAGATAAGATTGTTCAAATATATACATTTTGTATTGCATGTAAACATATGCATTAAGTCTACTGGTGTTTATCTGCTTTTCTATTTCCATGCCAGCTTGACTAGGATCGTTCTTATAACCAACTTTCTACACTGAAAGCATCTGCCCTGGATTAAGGAATTGAGATTTGAAGGTCTCCTTTATCAGAGCTCTACTCCATGGATATCTATACCATGCTTACTTTGTATTCTCCAAAGAGAAATCCAGAGGTGTGCAGATTCCATGAACAATTTCACAAATGTTCAATATGTGCACCACCCGCATGCTCAACTGTGGCATGGGGATATTCTTCACCCCAACTGCGAACATTATGCTTATTAACTTTGCTATTCATATGAAATGTGGCCTCATCACTGAAAACAAGACATTCCTTGAACTCGGCTTCTTCAAGTTTCTCTTGCATACCAGCACAATTGTTTCCACTTTTGCTTGTCATCTGCCATTATGGCCTGAATGAGCTGCAGCTTGAAGAGTTTCATTAGCAAGCATTTCCTCAGCATGCACCAAACTGTTTTGGGGGGAATCTGGGTTTACAGATTTGTTCTTCTTATGGACTTCTTGGGGATTTGCAAGAGTTTTTGGTGAACTCACTTGACCATCTCTTCCGATGTTAGTGGTCATCCAGATCCTTTTGCCCTGCACAGACAGCCTTCCTCTTTGAATTTTTTCTTCCATGCCCAAATCTGCATTACTTTTGGTGACATTTTAGAGGACTTGCCCACAAATGCACGCTGCACAGTCTTGTTCGACTGTGTTTGAGCACACTCCAACACACAAAACGCCTTTACTCTTCCAGTGAATGCCATTTCTGTATCTGAAAAGATAAATATATCAAACATTAAACATAAAATTTTGACCCGTTTCTACACATGCTGTTAAAATTTGAGGTCATTTGAACAAGAACTGGCAAAGTTATCAGATTGCGAAATGATATCAAATTTTTTGAAACACCCTCTATACACACACACATATATATATTTATATGAAGTTAAATATATGTCCAGTCATACAGTGACCAATGACTTCACATCTACAAAGCACTATAAAGCTAAGTAGTTTATGAATGTGAAACCATTGGTCACCCTATGACTGGACATATATTTAACTTTATGTAAATACATTACTGCTGTAAATTTTAGAGTGTGCTTCGTTTTCAGATATATGATCCATTGACAATATATATATATATATATATATATATATATATATATATATATATATATATATATATATATATATATATATATATATATATATATATATATATATATATATATATATATATATATATATTATTTCTTATCTTTTCTTTCTTCACTTAAAGGAATATAGTTTTAGAGTTTTCAATTTCTCACATACCTGCTGCTCAGAGACAGTCTTCTCAATATCGTTGATACAGTAGCACTGAATGGCTGTGTGTTCTATATTCAGTGATGACAGCATTTGAAAGTCTGAAAACAAATGTCTTCTACTAGATCAACATGATTATTTTCTTCTCAGACGCTATCTTGTTAGTTGTCTGCATGTTGTGGTTGTCTTAGTTTTATGTATATGAAATGATGCACCAATACTTGTTTTGATCTCCATGCTATGTACTGATTGTAACTCTGGCATTACAATATTTCTTGATACTATGTATCATGGTACTATGTGTTATAGGTCTGAAATTAACAAACTAAGTAAAAAAAGGAATCAATTTACACAGGAAAATATTCATTGAAGGTAAACAGAAGTGGTATAGTACAAAATGGGGTAAAGATTAGTATGGATAATAATTAAATAATAAAAATATCGTTTATTAAAACATTTGAATTTATATCAGCTGAAATAGTCAAATTTGAAAACTAAGCAATGATTGATAAGAAACCATGGTTAAAGACTGAAAAAAAAAAATTGATATCCACAATTTATACATTTATTTTGTTACCATCATAATTTGAATCAAAAAGCCTGTCATATTCTATTTCAAATGGAGCATTTACTGATTTTACTGGTAATAGCTTTTAAGTATTTATGTTTATGTAACAATTTTCTATTTATTTTTTAATCCAAAGGATTTGACATAAAAATCTGTAAGGGTTATTTTGAATATTTATTGATGAAAGAATTAATGAATTTATTATTTTGATAAAATCTTTTCATTTTTACTTTTCATTTTTAAAAAGTCAACATTTGCAAGAGATATTTTGTAATAAGGAATATGTAAATTTATTGTCTTTTGTTCTGTTCCTTTTCAAAACTTTCAAAAGATAATTCAGATATTTATATACTTTTTTATTCTTATGCAAAAACAACACTGATAACACATACAGTAGCAGCAGCAACAATATTTGTAGTAGTAGCAGCAGCAGCAGTAGCAACAACAGCAGCAGTGGTTCATATGGATTTTGTTGTAATGCAATTTTCATCATTAATGAATTTGTAGTTTTGCCGAATTAAATTAAATATAAAAGGATTTAAATAAGAAAATTTTAAATATACCAAAAGTGTATATTTCAAAGAAGAAAACACAAACCAGAATATGAAAGAACAATGTTTGATGAAAGCATTTTAGCTGGTTGGGAGTAAGCGTTTCATTTTTACGACCTTTAATGAATGGTATATTCACATAATTTTTGAAGCTAAGAGAAGTTTCTATTTCATTTCAAATCAACAACATGCTCTAAATTTCAACCAATATATAAAATATTCTTCTTAAGTTTTTGAATACAATTGTAAAGATCTCTGAACTACATTTTGGTGTTCTTGAGATATATCATTTTTGACCAATATTTCTCTGTAGAATTATAACATCCTTAACTTTGTGTCAGTATTTATCGTTTATCATTAAATCAACCCTTGACAAATGTGTTCTAGCAATAGACAAACAGACATATACACATGCATGCACATGTATATATATATATATATATATATATATATATATATATATATATATATACAAGGGGGTACCCAAAAGAAATCAGAATTTTACAATATTATTTTATTCACTTAGTTGTATATGTTTACACTTTTATTGCCTTCAAAGTATTTGCAATTTGAAGTGATGCATTGGTTCAGGCACATTTTCCACTATTCAAAGCAGTGCTTGAACTCTTGCGAAGTGATGCTTTTTAACACCTCCATCGTTTTTCCTTCCCCTCTCCCACATCTGCAATAAGATCAGCTTTTGTCACCAGTGAAGACCTTCGAAAAAAGGTCCAGACCAACTTCCAGTTGTTCTTTCAGTTCAGGACACACATTCAGTCATGACTGCTTTTGATCTTCCATGAGCAAGTGAGGCACAAATTCTGCTGCAACTCTTTTCCTTTGCAATTCTTCGCTCAAAATTCGTTGGCAGGAGTTCTAGGACACACCAGTCATATCAACAAGTTCGTCAAATGTTTGGTGATGGTCCTCTAAGACCAGTTCATGAATTTTCATAATGTTTCCATTCATTCAGGAGGTTAGCAATCGTCCTGAGCAAGGTTGGTCTTCAAGTAACAAGTGACCGTTCCTAAAGCATAGAAACCACTCGTAAACTTGTGTTTCATTCATGGCAGCATCCTCATAAGATGTTTGAAGCATGACAACTGTTTCAGCTTCTGTTTTCCCCAGCAGCAAACAGAATTTCACAGAAGTATGCTGTTCCTTTGTTTCAGCCAACGCAAAAATTGATGAACAGAGGAGAAGCACTGCAAGACAAAAATGCACCACATGGCAGTCCGACTTCAGCCAACGATGCTGTTTGGCAAACTGATACCTGAGGATTGTATCAAATGGCTTCTAGTGACAGAAGTCTGAATCTACAAATATTTCCAGTTACTTTTGGATATCCCCTCATATATAAATATATACACATATAAATTAATATAAACAGTTAGGTGCAATATAAAACCATAAAGTAACTGTGACTGAGGGTACCGAAGCACTTATATTGCTAGAAATAAGATTTAAAAACTCTTAATGTTGTAAGAAGTGCACAATATATATACATATATATACACAGGCAGTGTATGTATACATTGCATGCTTCTTACAGCATTAAGAGTTTTAACTCTTATTTCTTGCAATACAGGCACTTGACACTCTCAGTCACAATTAGTAATGATTAAATTTTTCCTTTATGGTATTATATTGTGCCTAGCTGTTTATATTAATTTTTAATATATGCTAATGCATAAATTTTTATAGTAAAAATATTGACAGCCGGATTTAGCCAAACCATCAAGCAATAGAGTAGTTATTACTGACAAGCCTACAATTGATAGACAAAACTAATCTAGTCTAGTGATCCTAGAAACACACATGAGGCAGTTATCTCCCCATTCAGTGTCTATATATATTGTGCTCTTCATACAGAATTAAGAGATTATAATTCATATTTTTTGCAATATAGGTGCTTCAGTACCCTCAGTTGCAATTAGTAATAATTAATTTTTTCTTTGATATATACATATAACTATATATGTATGTATATTATAAATACAGGGTTTGACTTTGACTTTCATTTCTCTAGAATTGATAATGTAAGTACTAGTTACTTTATGGGGATCTATAATACAAATATATTAGTTGTGCAAAGAGTAGATTTGATTGTTTATTTATGTAGTTGCCTGAATGAGTGAACAACTATTAATTGTTTTTTTCATCTGAATGATTGAACAAAATTGTGTCTTGCTTTTTACAAAATATGTTTAGGGATACCAACCTGAATGAAATTGGCAACTTAGTAGTGAGAAATGTTCTCACACTTGAAGGCTATATAGAAATAAAAAAAAAATCTATGGTGAAGTAGGGGATGAGAAAGAGAATAAGTAGCCCATAAGAATAACTGAGAAAAGTTATATTGAGAGTGTGAATGGTAATAATGGTTAAAGACAAATTGAATGCTACTTCAGATGATAAAAATGGTTCCAAGAGCTACTGTTGGTAAACAATACTTCAACTGTTATAACTGAAACCTCTAATCAAGAAAATGAAGTATAAATATTTTAAGCCAACCTCTTCTTTTATTGCTATTTATTTAGCTTTTTAATAATTTATTAAGTAGTAGTTATTGCTACAACTAAATTTTGTTTCTAATGAATAACAAACAACCATGAGACAGGATATACTTAAACTTCTTAATGGTTCTATAAGGGTGACTAAGTCAGGAATCTAATACCTGAGTCATTAATTTAAGTAGAATACTTTTGAAAATTTCAATTCCAGCATGCTAATTGTTAATGTGAAGAAAGACACAATTATAACACAGATTGAACTTACTTTTCTGATTCTGAAGTCAACAGCTAGCATATATAACTTCAAACTTTATCAAAAACTAAGATTAGCATTGCTGATCGTTGTGTTTAAATTACATTTTCTTGGATATAAAGTTTACTGAGAGTATGTTATTATTAAGACTATCATATTACCAAACACAGTCTTTGGATTAGTTCATATCACATTCCAGCTAATAATATCCATAAATTATCCGTAGGCTTTCCTATGTGGGGCTATTTCTTACCATCTTCAAGATTCAGTTGAATAAAAACCTATGACATAACAAACTAGAAGTATCAAACGTCTTCACAACATATTAAATTATTGAAAAGAAAATAGAATGGCAAAATAGTGTTCAAAACGTCTGAATGGGAAGACAAAAATGCTGTATTATGGATGAGAAGTTGATTGTTAAAATCTAAACTTAGCTGAATGTCTTTTGAATACTTTTTAGTCCATTTTACTCCAGGTACCTAAAAGAAAGAAATGCTACATGCCATTTGAGATTAGCAGTGAATGAGAGGACATAATACATCATCATCCAAAGGAAATGCAATATATCTGGTTCCATGTTCTACAAAATGTTCCAGTATAACTGGCAGCTGTCTCTCCTATGCTGCCAATGAATATCGGTTTCTTTATTCCACTGCTTCTCATTTTCGTTTTTTGGGTTGCTGAATCTCTCTGGTCTTAATATGCTTATGCCCTTGTAATTCTGATGAGATATCCATTTGTTTTGCAATGCCCTCAATTCTGCCCTTGTGTTCTGAAAATCTCTAAACACCTTCATTTCATTTTAGACTCTACTACTTCCAAACATTTCTCTCTTTATTTTTTTGTAATACAGAACATATTATTAGTAATACTGTGGAGGCGCAATGGCCCAGTGGTTAGGGCAGCGGACTCGCGGTCGTAGGATCGCGGTTTCGGTTCCCAGACCAGGCGTTGTGAGTGTTTATTGAGCGAAAACACCTAAAGCTCCACGAGGCTCTGGCAGAGGATGGTGGTGAACCCTGCTGTACTCTTTCACCACAACTTTCTCTCACTCTTACTTCCTGTTTCTGTTGTGCCTGTAATTCAAAGGGTCAGCCTTGTCACACTGTGTCATGCTGAATATCCCCGAGAGCTACGTTAAGGGTACACGTGTCTGTGGAGTGCTCAGCCACTTGCACGTTAATTTCACAAGCAAGCTATTCCGTTGATCGGATCAACTGGAACCCTCAACGTCATAAGCGACGGAGTGCCAACAACAACAACAACAACAATTAGTAATACAGAACATATTATTAATAAACTTAATATCCAAGAAAATTGAAACATAGCAGCTGATAAAACTATGGTCTTACACAAAAAAAGAAAAAAAAATTACAGTAGCTATGAAAGTTTTATTAATTGCAAAATATACTCAAAAACTCAAAGCTACAACACCTATAGATTAAACTACAAAAGCAACCTGAAGTTAATAGTTAAACATTTTAAAATCAAGCCAAATAATGATTAGTTATGACATCATATCTATGATCCCTAGCTGGCTACTACAATAATGCAGCAATAACAGCACCCTTGTTGTCACTTTGTTCTGGAAATGAGACTGAGAAATGCTTATAGACTCACCAAGGTAAACATAAAGGACAAACGAGAAAATATTAAAAATCATTAATTAAAATAGTCTAAACTGGAAAAGTCATGACATCAGTATCACATAAATGTGTGTGTATTATTTTGTGCCTGTATGTTAAAACACACACACACACACACACACACACACACACACACACATGCATATACACACACAGAGTTTGTTTTATATATAAGTATATATAAGAGTGTGTGTATGTGTATGAGCATAACTGCACACACATTTATATAAATACATTATTGTATTTATTGAAAAGTGTAACTTTTATATTACTACCTTTCACATGATCAGACTGTTAATAAATATATACACACACACACGTCATCATCATGATCATCACCATCATCTTATGTCCCCTTTCCATGCTCGCAAGGGTTGATAGATCCAACAAGTTTGAGGACCATGTCTTGCTCTTGTGTCTCATTTTTAGTGTGGCCTCTATGGCTGGATGCATTTTCTAACACAAACCACTTTACAAAGTCCACTGGGTGCCTTTTCCCGTGGAACTAACTCATGTGAGCTTACCTTATAAACTCACAAGTCAAGGGGTCTAAAGAGACCCCTTGACTGAGATGGAGAAAAGGAGATAAAATGGTCACTTTTTGTGAGGTGTTGAGAAGTTAACATACAATCAGAGAAGCAAGAGCAGGTATAATGTTGTGAAGAATACTCATGGCTACCTTATATTTTACATGAATGGGTGTTTAGAGGTGCCCAAAAGAGAGGTGAATACAATAATGATGAGGTGCCAGAACATGTCCTTGAGGTTACATGCCCAAGAAGGTGAATAGAAGAGAGCATGGTAACAGGAAGATCAGCAAAGGTGGGTAGGATTGCAGGTAGCTCATGTGGTGTTTGGCAGCAGAGAAATGGTCATGTTATGGTATGTAGTAACAGAGAAGACAGAGAAGTAACAAGAGGCCTAAATGTAAAAAATATACCTTCCAGCCTATTTTGCTGGCATCATTTTAACGAACATGGAAAATAGCATTGGCCATAGCTTTTACTGGACAAACCTGACCTGCACCTCATCTATACTAATTCTGTCACTAATCAGTGATGCTTTAACTGTTTCCATAATCTTTAATGAAATTAACCAATTGTGTTATAACTTTTTTGATAATTACAGAGGCATCATGTTCATAACTGTTCCATCAACTTGATTCCACAGTAGTTTCATGTGAATCACTTTTGCCCTTGTAGCAGCTGATGACGATACTGCAATGCCAGTCATTGGGTAAGACATTTTCCTCTACTACCTCACCGACTATCCACAAAACTAGCATGTGACCTTCCTAACCACTTATTTTCAGTATCTCAGCAACTACACTCTGCAGTCCAGCTACCTTTCTTGCCTTCATATTCTTAATTATGCTGTCTTCCATACTGCCATCAACTGGATATGTGGTCCTTCGGTTGAGTGTGCTTAAACTAAGCTCTTTCTCTCCCTTTCTTGCTATCTTCTCATTTGAAAATCTCTTAATAACAGCATCTCCTTGCCTTATTCATTTCTGTATTGTTACAGACAAGTTCACAGCTATCCTTATAAATACACTTCTCCACAACAATCACAATTTCTTCTAGCTTTTAGATAATCATTTTATTTTATATTTTGTTACAAGAAGATTAAAATGCTTTGATAATTGCAAGTTAATACAAAATACTCAATTCACTGGTAAAATATTAACGCTTAAATATTGAAACCTTTTATTAGTGGTGAGTTGTTCACAATTTAAAATGTGTTTGCTCTTCTGTATTGATAGTCTTGTCTACCTAATAATACAAAACTAACTGGCTTAAACTAATTCACAATCAATCTATACTTTGAAGAGAAAGAAAAATAGATCTTACTGAAAACAAATAAACTATTTAGAAAAGAAAATTTTTTTCTCTTTAATCAATTTCCCTACTAGTGTATCACTAGGAAACACTTTGTCAGTACACATTTATAATTGATATAAGACTTTCTGAAGCAACTTTCTCTAATCTAACTTGATTAATTTATTATTAAACTTTGATCATTTAAATGGTGCATTTCTCTATATGGAATGTAAACAGGAGCATTAGAGAGACAGAATATAAATGGAATGAAAAAAAGAATTAAAGCAAATTGGTAAGTGGTTGTTACTCTATCATTATGTCATTAAAAAAAAATACATGCAAAATTCAGTTTAAATACTGCTCCTAATTGAACACCAAATTAGAATATGGAATTATGGTTCTAAAAACTAAAACTAATGATAGACAACTTATGCTTATATGAAAAATGTGTTCTTTGAACATATTGAATTTATAGAGTTTATATTTCAGGCTAAAAATGCTTTGGTGTGAGCATGACAGTCGGTAAATGTCTCAAAATGCACCACTGGAAGTTTGAGTTCAAATTCAACTTGATGGTTGGGTTTAACTTTTTGCTAATATCTAATCAATTCAGTGTCCATATTCAATATATTAACTTGAAATTTTGTATCTTTTATAAAATGAATAATTTCTAATAACATATCGACAAAAAAACAAAAAAGGTAGTCACTAAAATTGCTCTGGCACTTGATGCAAATTAAGAAGATTCACTGTATGCTATCACCACCTGCACTTGATCAAAGTACCCCTATGCAAATGTATATATATATATATATATATACATATATATATCAGAGGCGTGAACTCTCAGGCACGCAAAGTATGCGCTGCATGCTCTGTGATTTTTTATCCATATCATCGGAAAATTCGATAAAATATTCATTTTTTTTTCAAAGAAACTCCGTCCTGGTGTTTTCGAAATATTCTGCCTCCCCTTCCCCCTCTCTCACTGACTCGTTCGTCTGCTTTGAGAAGACCACCTGACACCCCCTCCCCTCTCTCTCTTTGTTTGTGTACAATTGTTGCTAGCCTCGTTCCACTTTCTGACCCAAACAAGAACAATCCCATAATTCCTGAGTTAGCCAGATGAAATGTCGGAATAACCTGGCAGTAAGTTTGAATTTTTTTTTTTATCCAAAACATCTGTTTGCACTATTATATTTTTGGAGTGTTCTGAAAAAAAAATATTATCTATACTATATTTCTTATTTCAGAAGTAGCTAATTAATCTTTAATTAATTTTACTAACGTTATTTTTTGTTTTGTTGAAATTGACTCAGATGCAATTTACTCTTACGCTTACACCTGTAGTCTTTACGCTTACACCTGTATTCTTATATAAAAGTAGCCTTTTTCGAAATGAGTGTTATAAACGATATTTTGAGAAATAATTTTTCGAAAAGAGACTTGGCCAAGCAGATTTCTGAGATATACCCCCACCCACCAGATCATCACAGATCCTCCTCCATGTTTAACAGTTGGAAGAAGGTAGTCTGGGTCAAATGCTTCTTTTGGCTGTCTCCACATGTATACATGGCTGATGATTGGAAATAGGGTAAAGGATGACTCGTCTAAGAAAATAACATTCTTCCACTGCTCTAGGGACCAATTCTGTAGGATTTTACTCCACTCTAAACACTTCGCAATGTTTGTTTTTGAAAGAAGTGGTTTTCTGATTGCAGCCCTCCCGTGAAATCCAGCTTTGTACAGCTTCTGGAGAACAGTTTCTGTGAAAACTGGGTTCTCAAGGTGGTCATTAAGCTCTGCAGTAAGTTTGGGAGCTGTACTTTTGTGATCCTTTCTAACAATTCACGTAAGAGTCCGATAGTCCCTATTTGAAAGTTTTGGTTCGACGAGGAGGTTTTTCCCTCTTTCTCAAAAGTTGTCATTACTTTCGAGGCACTACTTCTTGATACACCAAACATTTTGGCTGTTTTCATTACGCTAGCGCCTGCCATACGAGAGTACCAACAATTTGACCTCTTTGAAAGTCCAATAGATCTGTCATTTTAATGAATTTTAATTACCTTTTCTGATGATATCTGAAAAGAAACAACAATTTTATCAAAACATATTAAGCAACACTAATAATAAATAAAAAAAACATAGAAATAAACGAGCTTTTGATGGTTTTATAGATATTTCTAAATTATTATGCTATGATGCTAGGTGTTTCCATTATTTTGTCCAACCCCTGTATATATATACAATGGTGGTGCCCCAGTATGATCACAGCTTTAAAGTTGAAATACTTTAAAGAATTAAAGAATATATATATATATATATTTGTGTATATATTTCCTTATTTTTCCTTCTTTCTCTTTGGACTTTTCGCTTTTCTCTTTCCGATGAAGAGCTATGCTCAAAATGTTAACAACTCTCTCCTTTTTCACTGAGTATCAAATTAATATATTTCTTGTGCACATCCTCATATTCGTTTTTTCCTTCATTTTTCATTTGTTTTTTCTGTTTTTTAATTGTTTGTTCTTTTAATTGTATGTGTGTGTATATATATGTGAGTGTGTGTGTGTGTGTGTGTGTGTGTGTATGTATGCATGTATGTATGTCAATCAGTTTTATTTCTGTATTTCTATGTATGTATGTATGTATGTTTGTATGTATAGATATATGTATATGTTCATATGTATGTATATATACATCCCAGCTTATAACCCTAGTATTACTATTTAAAATTAAATAGAATAATTAAATAATAGAGGTAAGCATGGCTGTATAGTTAAGAAGCATGCTTTGCAACTTAATGGTTTCAGGTTTAGTTCCATTGTGTGGCACCTTAGGAAAGTGTTTTCTACTGTGGCCTGGGATCAAGCAATGCCTTGTGAGTGAGTTTGGTACACATATACTGTGTGGAAAACTGTTGGCTCTATGTATGTGTGTGTGTGTGTGTGTGTGTGTGTGTGTGTGTGTGTGTGTGTGTTTGCTTGCCTACACAAACCACTTGACAGCCAGTGTTGGTTTGTTTATGTCCTTGGAACATAACAGCTTGGAAAAAAATCGATAGAATAGACACCAGACTTTAAAATAAGTATAGCAGGGTGGTGGTGGTGGTGGTGGGGGGTCTATCTGTTTAACTAAAACCCATCAATGTAGTGCCCCAGCATGACCACAGTCCAATGACTGAAACAAGTAAAAGATAAAAGATAAGAAAATTATTCTTCCAGTCATAATTTATATATTGATACTTTTTAATATGTGTTGTTAATCTTGCTATTTCAGACAAATTTAGCAGACACCAGGAAAATTAAAATCTCTAGTGTCTAAGAAAATGAGAACCTCTTTTCTAGTTTTTGCACATTCACTTCAATACATATAATGACATTAAATTCCAGTTCTCTATTAATTTTCAAAAGGCTATTGAAAAAATAGCTAATTTATTAATTTTTCTTTTCTTTGCAGTCATTTTTGACTTCTCTTCATTATACAAGGGAGATACTTTTAGCCAATATATTCAATACATTTATTTATTTTCTTAAGAATAAGTTCACAAAAATAGTACAGTTGAAAATTTTCAAAGAAAATTTGGCATACAAGAGTAACATATAAAAGAATTCTAAAAGAAGAGTTAAATGAAAAGAAATGGTCAAATACCATAGTAAATATTTCAATGATAACAGATGTTTTCATTCAGTGTTGCAGCAAATTAATAGCTCTTGTTCTATACTTATTAAAAGACAAAAAGTAAAATGTACTGTTTCCTTTTTCAAGGAAATAAGAGAGAAGTCTAAAGCCTGCTTGATGGGTTGAAAAAAAAGTGTTACATAAAAGCTGATAAATTTCTATAATGATTAAATATCCAAAGAAGAAAAAATTCAATCAGATATGCTAAAAAAGGAGCTATAAAAAATGACCAAAGTTTCGTAAATTAGGGTATTTTATCCCCACTTATAGTTTGTTTTCTATTTCAAAAGATTTTTTCTTTTCTTTAACAATGAATTTAGATTTCTTTTCTAAACCCAATTAACTTGTACTTTGCTGGAGGTAAGATATGGTTTTGTCATTTTATTTCCATAGTTTGCTTGTTATTTCCTAACTATCGTGAAAATATAAGAATTTTGGCTGTGCAGTAGAACAAAATTTTAAAGAAAAAAGAATCTTTACATTTAAAGCAAAAGAAATTTAATAGGATAAAATAAGAGGTTTTTCAGTGTGAATTGCATTCAATTTTAATTTACATGAAAAGAGTAAAAATCTAAGCAAATATAATGATTAATTTTGTATTTTAATCTAGATGTATATTTACAGAATATATTTTTATGTAGGTAGATATGTACAAAGACTAAGAGACAGAAATATAAACAAATAGCCAGCATTGTAGAATTGCTTAAACATACATACACTTACATACATACATACATACATACATGCATACATACATTCACACCACACATATGTATGTGTATATATGTATGTGTGTGTGTATATATATATATATATATGTGTATGTGTGTGTATGTGTGTGTAAGTATGTATATGTGTGTGTGTGTGAATGTATACACACATATATATGCATGTACATATACACATGTACACATAAATGCAAGCATGTATGAGTATGTGTGTGTGCATCTGCGTGTATGCATATGTGCATGCATGTGCGTGTGTATGTGTGTGTGCACGCATGTGTATGTGTGTGTGTGCGTATGTGTATGTATGTGTGTGTGTGTGTGTGTGTGTGTGTGTGTGTGTGTGTGTATTTAACTTATATAGTAGATACACATATGTGTATGTATACTAAAAGTATACATATTCTAAAAGTGGAGCAATACAGAGATAGAAAACATGAATTATACAAAAACATGAAAACTTGTGAATATTTCCAAAGGTTCCAGCAGGGCTGAGTAATTAAGAATGCTTGCTTTCAGTCATGGGCCTAGCATCCTGGTCAAGTGTCTTCTACTGCGGCTTTGTGTTATCCAGTACCTTGGTGCCTTGTGAATGAAATTTAGTAGATGAAGAGTTTACAAAAAATTATCACACACACACACATCATCATCATTTCAATGTCCACTTTACCATGCTTGCATGGATTAGATGGAATTCGTTGAGACAGATTTTCTATGACCAGATACCCTTCTTGTCACTAACCCTCACCTGTTTCCAAGCAAGGTAATATTTCTCCGTGACCAGATATGCTTTTACAGAAGTCTGGTAATGAAGGATATAGCTTGTATGACTGACACTGCTGTATGACTATCATGCAATATCAAGGCATATGACAATAATACACACACACACACACATTGCATCTATATATATATATATAGGTGCAGGGATGGCTGTGTGATAAAAAGCTTGCTTCCCAACCACATGGTGCTAGGTTCAGTCCCACTGCATGGCACCTTGAGCAAATGTCCTCTGTAATAGCCTCAGGCTGACAAGAGCCCTGTGAGAAGATTTTGTACAAGGAAACTGAAAGAAGCCCATTATATAAAGCAATTAAGAGATAAAGCAATTAAGAGTATGAAGACAGGGAAAGCCCCCGGCCCATCAGGAATCACTGCAGAGATGCTCAAAATATCTGGCAGTGTTGGCTACAGCCTAGTCACCCGTATTACGAACCAGGTGATACACGAAGGAGTCATACCCAATGACTGGTGTAGCAGCACCATAGTAAACTGCTACAAAGGTAAAGGTGACGCTTTAGATACTAATAATTACAGAGGCATCAAGCTGTTAGATCAGGTTATGAAAGTTACGGAGAGGGTCATAGCCCAACTAATTAGGGAGCGAATCAATTTAGATGAGATGCAGTTTGGGTTCGTGCCAGGTAAAAGCACCACTGATGCCATATTTCTAGTGAGACAGCTGCAGGAGAAATATCTAGCCAAGGATAAACCTCTGTACCTGGCCTTCGTTGACATGGAGAAAGCCTTTGACAGGGTCCACCGATCCCTTATCAGGTGGTCAATGAGGAAACTTGGGATAGAAGAATGGTTAGTGAGAGCTGTGCGAGCCATGTACAGAGATGCTGTCAGTAAGGTGAGGGTTGGAAATGAGTACAGTAATGAATTCCGGGTAGAGGTAGGGGTCCACCAAGGTTCCGTCCTCAGCCCCCTCCTATTTATCATAGTCCTGCAGGCGATCACAGAGGAATTCAAGACAGGTTGCCCCTGGGAGCTCCTCTATGCTGATGACCTTGCACTAATTGCGCAGTCACTATCAGAACTAGAGGAGAAGTTTAAGGTGTGGAAGCAAGGACTAGAATCGAAGGGCCTTAGAGTCAACCTAGCAAAAACCAAAATCCTAATAAGTAGGAAGGTAGATAAAACACAAACCCCTTCAGGTAGATGGCCCTGCTCAGTATGCAGTAAAGGAGTAGGTAGTAACTCCATAAGATGTACCCGGTGCAAGCTATGGACACATAAGAGGTGCAGCAATATCAAAGGCAGATTAACTACAAAGTTAGTTTTTGTATGTGGCAGATGTTCAGGTGCAATAAACACTGTAAACAAACAGGAAACAACTTCTATCTCATTCCAGGGAGAAAAACTAGAGGTAGTTGATAGCTTCCGCTATCTGGGTGACCAAGTTAGTAGTGGGGGTGGGTACGCTGAAAGTGTAACTGCTAGAATAAGAATAGCCTGGGCCAAGTTTAGAGAGCTCTTACCTCTGCTGGTGACAAAGGGACTCTCACTCAGAGTAAAAGGCAGGCTGTATGACGCATGTGTACGAACAGCCATGCTACATGGCAGTGAAACATGGGCTGTGACTGCTGAGGACATGCGTAAGCTCGCAAGGAATGAAGCCAGTATGCTCCGCTGGATGTGTAATGTAAATGTGCATACCCGTCAGAGTGTAAGTATCTTGAGAGAAAAGCTGAACATAAGAAGCGTCAGTTGTGGTGTGCAAGAGAGACGATTGCGCTGGTTTGGACATGTGGTGAGAATGAATGAGGATAGCTGCGTGAAAAAGTGCCACTCCCTAACAGTTGAGGGAACCCGTGGAAGAGGTAGGCCCAGGAAGACCTGGGCTGAAGTGGTGAGGCAAGACCTTCGAACATTGGGCCTCACCGAGGCGATGACTACTGACCGAGACCTTTGGAAATGTGCTGTGCTTGAGAAGACCCGGCAAGCCAAGTGAGATCGTTGCCAGTGCCCCTGGACTGGCTCTTGTGCGGGTGGCACATAAGATGTTCCATCCTGAGCGTGACCGTTGCCAGTACCGCCTGACTGACCTTGTAGGGTTTTCGAGCGAGATCGTTGCCAGTGCCCCTGGACTGGCTCTTGTGCGGGTGGCACATAAAAGACACCATTTCGAGCGTGGTCGTTTTCGTGCGGGTGACACGTAAAAGCACCCACTACACTCTCTAAGTGGTTGGCGTTAGGAAGGGCATCCAACTGTAGAAACTCTGCCAAATTAGATTGGAGCCTGGTGTAGCCATCCGGTTGCACCAGTCCTCAGTCAAATCATCCAACCCATGCTAGCATGGAAAGCGGACGTTAAACGATGATGATGATGATGTGTGTGTTTGTGTGTGTGTGTGTGTGTGTGTCTCTCTCTCTCTCTATCTATCTATCTATCTATCTATTTGTCTGTTGGTGTCTATGTTTGTCTCCCACCAGCACTTGACAACTGTTGTTGGTTTGCTTACATCCCAGTAACTTAATGATTCAACAAAAGAAACAGATGGAATAAATGCGACGCTTAAAATAAATAAATAAATGCTTGGGTCAATTTATTCAACTAAAATTCCTCAAGTTGGTACCCCAAGATGGTCACTGTTAAATGACTGAAACAAGTAAACAGTAAAAGATAAAATAAGATTTATATGTATGACGGGTTTCTGTCATACATACATACATACTTACACATACACACATATATATATATACACACATACATGTGTATATATATATATATATATATATATATATATATATATATATATATATATATACATACATGCATACATACATGCATACATATATGTATACATATATATGTATGTGTGTGTGTGTAAATATATCTATACATACACACATACATATATACAGGTGTGGTGTAGCAAGAAGTTTGCTTCCCAACCACATGGTTTTGGGTTCAGTCCCACTGGATGGCACCTTGGCCAAGTGTCCTCTACTACTGATCTGGTCCACTCCCCATTGCACTAAATACTGAGTTCTGGCTAGTTCAGCACCCTGGATGTAATTATTGATGCCTCTTACCATGTAGTTGACTACTTCAGCTTCTAAAAACTTTCATGATGCAACATCTCACAGGCTAAACTCGTCAATTTCCACTTCTTTTGACACCAAGATGACATCATCATCATCAAACTAACAGACAATGGCAGTGCTGTGATGATGTGGTAGGCCAACCTCTGCATAACTGAAACACTATGACAACTCAAGAACCCTTTCTTGTAGCATTCTTTGCCTTCTGAAATCAACTCCCTCTACCAACACTGCATTTCTTTCATCCTCTACCAACTCTTTCCCTCCCTCTCTCACTCCCTCCCTCCATCCTTCCCAGCCTCCACTCTCATCCTCTGCACCCCCTGCTCCCACTGCACACTTTCTCCCTAAGCTATATGGAGCGGCAAATCCCAGCGGCCCCATCATCTCTGACTGTAACTGTTCCGCTGAACTCATCTCTGCCTACCTCAATATGCTCCTTGCACTTCTGGCTGCTGCTCTCCCCTCCCACATACATATACACATGCGTTATATGTATATCTATATATACATATATATAGTTTACTTTTTTACACATTCATATCCATATGCTTACATATATACATATATATATATATATATATATATATATATATATATATATATACATACGCATATATATACATACGCATATATATATATATGCATATACATATATATACATATTCACATACACACACACACACATACACACATACATGCATCAAGAACTATGTTCTTCCCCTCTTCAACTTCTCATTCTTCTCTAGCCCCTCCTGCCCCATTTTCATCATGGTTATTTACTTCTTGTACTGTCACCCTAATCAAGAAATTACAGCCATAAGCTATGAAAATATGTAAATCATTTAATAACTTCGGCATGTAATAGGACTGCCATATGCAATGATATCCATACATGTGCCTATATGTGGATGTTCACATATTTGCATAATTTGTATATGCACACCTGTGTACAAGCATACATACAAAGATATATAAATATATACATACATATATGAAGGTCATGCTTTAGATAGAAATAACTATAGGGGTATCAAATTACTGGATCAGGTGATGAAAGTTACAGAGAGGGTCATAGCCCAACTAATTAGGGAGAGAGTTAGCCTAGATGAGATGCAGTTTGGTTTTGCACCAAGCAGAAGCACTACTGATGCTATATTTCTGGTAAGGCAACAGCTGGAGAAATATCTAGCCAAAGATAAGCCTCTGTACTTGGCTTTTGTTGACTTGGAGAAAGCCTTTGACAGGGTCCCCCGATCCCTTATCTGGTGGTCAATTTGGAAACTGGGGATAGACAAGTGGTTGGTGAGAGCTGTACAAGCCCTGTACAGGGATGCTGTCAGTAAGGTGAGAGTTGGCAATGAGTATAGTGAAGAATTCCGAGTAGAAGTAGGGGTTCATCAAGGATCAGTCCTCAGCACCCTTTTATTCATTATAGTCCTCCAGGCAATAACAGAGGAATTCAAGACAGGCTGTCCCTGGGAGCACTTTATGCTGATGACCTTGCAGTGACTAACAACCTAGTCACTGCCAAAACTAGATGAAATTTAGGGTGTGGAAGCAAGGTCTAGAATTGAAGTGCCTTAGGGTCAACCATGCAAAAACCAAAGTCTCAGTAAGTAGGAAGGCTGTCAAACCACAATCCCCTTCAGGTAGATGGCCCTGCTTGATCTGTAGAAAAGGCATGGGTAGAAACTCCATACAATGTACCCTGTGTAAGCTATGGATACATAAAAGGTGCACATAAAAGCTATGAACACATGAAACACTGAAGATGTACAGACAACAGATTCCATCACATGCCAGGGGGAGAAACTAGAAGTAGTTAATAGCTTCTGCTACCCAGGCGACCAAGTCTGTAGTGGGGGTGGTTGCTGAAAATGTAGTGGCTAGAATAAGAATAGCTTGGGCAAAGGTAAAGTCGATTTTGGTAGAATTTGAACTCAGAATGTAAGACAGACCACTAAGCATTTCGCCTGGTGTGCTAATGGTTCTGCTAGGTTGTCACGTTGATCTGAAATTCAATATTAGTAAAAGCTTAAACTAAAAATTTGGTTTCTGAAGATGCTATCTATATTCACAAACAAGATCTTTTCATATCATATTCATCAGATGGAACATGTATTCATCCTACACAATACATTCTTGTAGGAACATTAATGATATTCTTCTTTTTGCGGTGTCTAGGGTACCCTGTAATGATGATAAATGTGCAGTTTTAGATGGTTTGCAAGTTGTTAAGTTGATGGAGGTGAGATTGAAGATCCTGTCATGGTTGATATAGTTCATGAGAACTTTCATATATTATTTGTAAACTTATGTAGAGTACTGTTGATTATTGATCCTTTTAGTCACCAACTATTATCATCTAATATAACCAAAAGAAACAAAGATTAAGAAGTAACCAGAGTTCTCAAGAAAGGATATGCAAATCAATGCATTCCATTAAAGCAGAAGTGAACATATGCAAGACTTTTCTTAAGTTTCTAATAGTTTGTTTTGTTTCAATTTCAATTCCTAATGTTGGGTAATTTCAAGGAATAAAGATCAGAAACAAAATGTCTGACACTGAACATTTCAAAATAGTTTCATATTTCAAGACCAGCCGGAAGGAAACTACAACAACAACAACAATAGACAATGAAATCAACAAACTTAAAAACACACTTCCATACACTTGTTAGCAAGTATACATACACAAATCATATGTATATATATATATATATATATATATATATATATATATATATATATATATATATATATATATATATATATATATATATATATATCAATAGAGTATTGAAGGAAGCATTTAAGAAAGGAAACATTAAATTAAACCATCTAGTCGACATGTATTTCTTATTTTTTATTACTCAGAATTTTTATATTGCCAACACAAACATATATATACATATTTATATATTGCCAACACAGACACAGGTGTGTCTGTGTGATTAAAAAGTTTGCCTAACAATAAAAGGTTCAGTGTTCATTCCTACTGAGCAGAACATTGACAAGTATCTTCTATCATGTGTTTAGGTTGACCAGTACCTTGTGGATGGGATTTGGTTGATGGAAGCTCATTATATATATATATATATATATATATATATATGCACATACATACATACATACATACATACATAAATGTCAAATGATGAAAATTTGTGCTCAACACCACATTGGTGTATATAATTTCTGTATTTGTGAATTAAGGCTACCATTGGTTTCATGTTAAAAAAAGTAGGAAAATACCCTAGTGTCTTAACAATTTTTCAAGCCAATCACATGGCAAACATCACAAAAAACTGTGACTCAGAGTTTCGCATTCTCATTTGTTGGACAGTTTGACCACAAATGTCTGACAAACGGAAACGTGAAACTCTAAGTAATAGTTCTTTTGTGAAGTTTTTGCAGCTTTGATAAAAAAGCATATTACTTCAATGTGAATTGAAATGTTTTGCTCAAGAACACAACACAGCACCAATCTGGGAATCAAAACCATGATCTTGCAATTGTGTGTGTGACATCCTTAACCATTAGGCCACATGCCTTCATTTAAAAGAACACTGATTTTCCATATATTTATATATGCATATATGTTTGGAAAACCAATGTTTATTGACTTACAGATGTTTCTTTGTTATTACTCTTGTTGCTAGAAATATAGCAAACCAGTGATTGACCCATTGGAAACCTTTAACCAACAATGCCATTGTTCACAAACTGTGATATGAAATATATATAGACCGAGACCTTTGGAAATATGCTGTGAGTGAGAAGACCCCGGCTCCTGTACAGGTGGCACATAAAATACACCATTTTGAGTGTGGCCATTGCCAGTACCGCCTGCCTGGCCTTCGTGCCGGTGGCATGTAAAAGCACCCACTACACTCTCAGAGTGGTTGGCATTAGGAAGCGCATCCAGCTGTAGAAACTCTGCCAAATCAGATTGGAGCCTGGTGTAGCCATCTGGTTTCACCAGTCCTCAGTCAAATCGTCCAACCCATGCTAGCATGGAAAGCGGACGTTAAACGACAATGATGATGATATATACTTACTCACACCCCATTCTGACTCTCTCATCAAGGGAGGAGACACCATAAACCTACTTTTTAAAGCCTCCATTTAATAGCAGATATTATAGCACAGAGTGTGTGGAAGTTGAGAATCATAAGGAATTTGTTTTTTGTATTATAAATGTAATGGTACATGCTATCTTACAGAAATGTGCAATATATGTATCTGTGTATGTGTCAGTGTGTGTGTGTGTATGTGCACATGCGCATGTTTGTGTGTGTGTATGTTCCTTAGTAGACACCAGAAGGGTTCAGCAAGTGAAAAGGGAATAGAGAAAAGACAGTAAGAGAAAGAAAGTGAAGATGATGAGAGAAAAAAAAAAAGCTGCTACTAAGAAAAAGGGAAGGTACAACTGACATTTCATCATTGTTTTGAAATATTTGGAGTAAGATGTTTTAGGGATCCAGCCAGCCAGCATAACAGAGGCAGGGAGAAAGAGTTAATGGACAAAGAAGCAGTTTTTATGGAAGAGGAAAAGAGCATGACAGAAGCTTATGTGGAAAGATAAAGGGAATAAGCTGTGGCAGTTTGTGACTAATCCAGCTTTTCCTCATCACAATGAAGTATGTGAGGTCTATGAAATGAATGACAGCATTACATGACATGAAAGGATTGATGGAGCAATTGTCAATAGAAAGAGCCGACAACATTAATATTCACATGATATGAGATTTATTTACTTTGCATACAACTATAAAATATTTACTTACCATAATATACCATATATATATATTTGCATATATCTGTGTGTATGTATGTCTATATGTATGTATATGTATACACACACACACACACACACACACACACACACACATATATATGTATATATATATATATGTGTATGTATATATACCTGTGTGTGTGTTTGTATCTGTATATATATATGCGTGTATGTGTGTATAAAAGGAGCACTCCATCAGTTGTGACAATGAAGGTCCCAGCTGATATGATCAATGGAACAGCTTGCTCGTGAAATTAATGTGCAAGTGGCTGAGCACTCCACAGATATGTGTACCCTTAACGTAGTTCTCAGGGAGATTCAGCATGGCACAGAGTGTGACAAGGCTGGCCCTTTGAAATACAGGTACTACTCATTTTTGCCAGCTGAGTGGACTGGAGCAACATCAAATAAAATGTCTTTCTTGCTCAAGGACACAACATGTCGCCAAGAATTGAACTCACGATCATGAGGCGAATACCCTAACCACTAAGCCATGCGCCTTCATTATATTAAATACATATATACATATACATATATATATATATATATATATATATATATATATATATATATATATATATATATATATATACACACACATACATATGCATATATATGTAGTGAAACTACCTATCGCCATTAGATACAAAACTACTATCGCCATTCTTCTCATTTAAATATAAACAAACGCGGACGTAACGGAAAACATCAACCTTGTCATCACGTGACTGATTATTATTTGAAGCGGCAAATTCTTCGAACCGTTCCCGCCAGAACGCAAACTGACCAATCACAGCCCTTAATAAGGTCACGTGATAGAGTATATTTCTGATGTCTGGTGAGCCGATAATACGCTATAAATAGATCAACTCATACCCACCAAATTTGTCTCAGTTCAGTTTCTCTTAGAGACTGTTCCGTGTACCACACGACAGCAGCAGCAACAATCAGCCAGCGACCACTTCAACAGCTTCGTCCAGCCAACGATGACCACTGCCGTCGCCACATCAACAACAAGAGTCTACGACTACTAACCAGCAACATCGTCATGACCAACACGATTACTACCAAGCATCAATCTCCACCAGCGTCAACACGACTTTCCATGTACACCAAACTAAACCACCGCGGCACATCTCTCTCTTCGATTCTGTTAAGTGACTTAGCTTCACCACAATAATAAACAGACAAGAGATTTCAGCCTGCGATAAACGTCTGTCCTCAAGGCCCTGGCATCGAAGCCAAAACACAACTAGTGATAAGCTCTGCCAAACGACGAACATCTGTATAACAAGAATCACGGCCTGGCATCGATGCCACAACATCACAACTAGTGATCAGCTCTGCCACACTCAGCCTCCTCACTTTCACATACAGAACTTTTCCTATAGTGTACTAAAGAACTGGTATAATTGCTCACGTGTTATTTACTGACTCTCTTTCTATTTGCTGTAATAATTCACATACACACACATGTATCACTCACATACACACTTTTCTTTGTACGACGGCCTGTCTTTGATTATGTTCTTATATGTCACATTCACACTCTCACACAGACATACATCTTTAACGCTACAATAAATATTTCTGTTATTCATCTTATACGGTTGTGGTCTTTCATTACTGGTCATCTATGTTATCGTCGTATAACATATCATGTATATCATCATTATTGATATATATATTTGTGTGTTCGACCGTGTGACACGTTTAAATAAAAGGAGTCCTCTGTTTTTCCATTCGTCACCATTTCTCCTTTTTGAGTTCGCACGGTCGTTCCCTACATATATATATATATATATATATATATATATATAAACATATGTATGTATGTATAGGAAATTTTCTTACCTGCAGCAGTCATTCCATCAGTCTTCAATATATTTATCCATATCCATGTCATTGGCCTATTTTAGTTACTTTCCTTAAACTCAGTTTCTTTAAATTTGTGAAATGCATAATTCCCTGCCTTCTAGAATTAAGCTTATTCTATAAAATCTTCAAAAGACACTCTAAAATAAAATTTTTATTCATCTATATTGTCTTTTAAAAAAGCTTCCTTTTAGAAAGTGGATCTATTGGTAATAATTCTCAATTAATTTTGGTAGATTTGTTTTAATCAAAATATTACTAACCTAGTTATTGCAATATATAAAGAACTAACAAAATTCTACATTGCTCATCATGAAATAAAAAGTTTATTTGCAAAACTTGAAATTTTTTATTTTAATAATTTAAAATAGAAGCCTTTTTTTTTTGTTTTGCTTTCAATATTTTGCAATTATACATTTTATATAACTTATAAATCAATAGAAATGTAACTTATTCAAAAATATTTATTACCCAAGGACACTTGTTTGATATTGTTACAGTTTGCCAGTAACACAAATTAATGTATACTTATATGTCTTGTGCATAGGTACATGTGTGTTTGTATGTGAGTGTGTGTGCATTTATTTACATCTCATTACATAAGTTCAATTTGGAAAAAGAATATTAAAAATTCTTCTAATCATCATTTAATCATTAACATGCATTCTTAAGTAACCATAAAAATATAGACTATAACATAATTGTAATGTCTATGGAATGGATTTCCTCTGCAAACCAGTTAAGTATCTCTATGAGCACTGATACTACAAACATGTGAGATATTGTCTTATTGTAAGAGGAGAGCTCCAACTAACATATTTCTAAGTCTGACATAATATTCTCTGTTCGCTCTATCTTTATATTCAACACCTTTGTATGATATATTCTCATCAATGCCCAGGTATCTGCAGCCTCCTCACTTGTGTAGAATGGGCGAGATAGAGAGAACAATGATGCACAAGTTTGGGGTTTGGGAAACTGATTTTCCGTGTTTAAGAATCAAGTTTTGGCCAAATTCCTTTCCCATGTCAGCTAAAAATGTTAACTCCAGGTGTGTTTTGACATTGCATTTTAGCATAGATCTTCAGATCATTCACAAAAAAATTAGGGGTTACATTGATCGCTCTAGTAATTGAAGACACCAGTGTATAACCATTTGATTTTTGTAACAAAAATGATAACAGATTTAATGCCAAAATAAACAAAAGTACAGAGAGAATATTGGAATGATCCTTTTAAAATATTTATAACACCAGAAACCATTGTTCTACTTTTAGCTGTGTGAGGATTGTTGCCCAAATTTTTGTGAACCTCTCAATGGCAGCAACTAAGGTAGCAAGTGCAGAGACTTCAACAGCTGTGAGTGGGGAAAAGAGTCCAATGCTTTCCTATAATCAAGCTACATTGTTACAAGGTTTCTCTGGTGTTTGCATATTTCAGTTAGCACAGCTTTGTTTATCGAAAATTGTTTGACACATCCCCTCACTCCATTCTTTCCACCAGCTTCTTCATCAATCACTATGTTGTTTGACTCACAATGTTCCTGGAAGAACTGGCTGAGACAACTTGTGTAAACCTTGAGCATAACATTTAGGCAAGCAATGGTGGTCTCATTCTTGGCTACAAAATTCATCCATACTATTATAGTAAACCAATTTGATATGCCAATCTGGTCTTCCATAGTTCTTTTGAATATGCACATTAATGGATTCCTGTAGGTCAGCCTCTATTAGGTCTCTTCAAGGTGCCTTTTCATTATGTATGTATTTATTCTGTCCTCTTTCTCTTTTTAATTTAGAGTAAATTTTGAATGGTCAACTACTCAGTGGCAAGGTTGTGAAGGAAAACACCTTGTTTTGTTCATCATCATTTAAATCTTAAGAAAGTCTTGAAGATTCTTATAGCCCCAGGTATTGTGATCATATGTAGTGTATAAATTCAGTGTATGAATTGTAGTGTATGAATTCTCTCCAAGAACCCAAGTTCTGTTATACTTTGCTCCAAATGGGTTGGTATGTACCCTGTTGCTCCAATAATATGTATGAAGCTGAAAGTGTATCCTGGGTACAAGATTTACAAATTCCTTATCAATGGTTCATTGATGTCCTCTTGCTCTTGTATTTCTCTAACCACATTGGTATTCAGAGAGCTGCTGATTACCCCATCAGAACATATCTTTTCCTTGTGATTTCACACAACAATATCTGGCTGGTTGTGTTTTAACTTGATGGCTGCCTGAATCTTTAAGTTTCATCAATATTCTTTTGATTCATCCATCTCAGTATAGTCAACTTCATCTGTAGATGTTTTCTTTTTTGTTATCCTGTTCCAGACCGTTCTGGCCCCAGCATCATGACTCATGGGAAAATAAAGTCTGGAAGACATTCTCTCACAGCTAGCAATAATGTGGTTGATGTGTTCAGTATTGTTGCACAGCCTACATTTGGTGTTTGTCAATGTTTTCTGCTTCTGATACTGTAGGTACTTGACCGGGATCTGTTGGTCTTGAATTATGCAGAGGTAGCCTCCAAAGTGGGATATCATAAACTTGTTGGTACTCCATGCAAGGCTTTTGACTTGACCAATTCCTTTTATGCTTTGAGATTTTCACGCCAAGTAACCATGTACAATCTTCTAAGTGAACTGGTCTATCTTTTTAGTATGTATGTATGTATGTATGTATGTATGTATGTATGTATGTATGTATGTGTGTATGTATGTGTGTATGCATGTATGTTATTTTGTTAGTATGTACTTAAGTATGTATATCACTTTAGCTTTATCCTAATATGATAAAAACCCAATAAACAATACCCAAAATTTCCATATACTAGCAGTTTTATAAGTATACAGCTAGAAGTTTGTACAAGGAACCATGAAACAGTAATAATAAAATCATGATTAATGACTGGCTTAAATATATCCTTTGAACTAGATGATCAGAGATCAACAGAAAATGCATTCTACTATCTTGGGACAGGGAAGCTTTGTTATCATATTTAGTGGCTGCAAAATGAAGATATGTCAAAAACAAGTCTTATACAAGAGGATGAGAAATAACAGGATCAATGCTTTGAAGACTTTGTCATTAGTAAAGTTTTAAATATTATCCTCTGATCAATATTGATTTAGTAAAGTTATATGTAGTAATCTTTGGTACTATCACAATTGCATTTATTGAAGATAAGACAGGTTACAGCATTCTGAATTTATTAATGTTTGATCTGGTGATATCAAAAAAATAATGAATTATACATTTTATACATTTCCAATTTAAAGCTAATTAATGTATGGATATTTCTATGTAATTGAGACAATCTATTTTTTCTGAGAGGAAGAAGCAGCTGTCAAGGATCTTATTGACATGGGCATTGATGTTAAGTGCAGAGTCTAATGAATTATAAGATACTTTGCATTCAGCAACAATCACAAAGTAATTTATATTTGAAGTAAAATCCAGTTGAGATAAAGCCCTAGTAACAACAACAGAAAAAGAAAACAAAAACAAAAGCAAGATGTGGCCTTGGAGTGAAAGAAAGACTACAAATGAAGTAATCAAGTAGATGATTGTAACTTTATTATAGCCAAGAATGTAGCTGACTACAGGTGCTATGTCATTCAATAGTGCCCTCAAGATATAAACTACCTTTTAAAGCAGTGTTGAAAATCACACAAGTTTAAACAATGCTTTAATATTGATGAAAGCATCAGACTTTCCCAATGTTGTGCCTAAATATATGCTTACAAAAATATATCTATTGTCATGAGGTATCATAACATATAAAGGATGTCTCAACTTCTATTTATGGAAAGTTTTTAAGAATAAGTAAATATCTGAGTTTTGTAATTAGTCATAATGTTAATTATTAGCAATCTAATCGTTTCTCACACCTAATGAATGGTAAGGAATGATAAAGAAGACTGTCTTAAAATGTTGAACTGTTTTCAGTTATAGAACCATTCATGAAAGAAGGCTGTATAAATGAAAATTTAAGAATATAATGCTGACTTTGCTTGCATGAAATAAAATATTGCCAGCCTTAAATTGCTAGTACCTATGAAAACATCATTTGTTATATTTATCAATAAATACATGGAAATGAATAAGTTTATCTGTGTATACAGGCTATATGTGTGCATTTATACATTAACAGAAAACTAAATATGTGTGCATATGTGTATGCATGCATATGTGTGCATGCATACAAACATCCAAGTTTGTGTGTGTGTTTTGTATGCATTCTGACACAGATGTAATTTCTCTTTTGAGGTATCTAAAGAAGGAAAAAAACATTTTGTAGTGCCATTTTCTTTTTTCATAGCCCACCATCCCCTGTAGTACTATTTTTTCAATACATACAACAATTTAATATTTACATTTAATTAAGATCATTGGACTTTTTTGTAGCCCTTTTAGTAGCGATGTTTTTATAAATCTATATTATGTCTGAAAGAATACTTTCTAAATGAAGTATTGTAAAGTTATTAAAAGTGAATAGAACTTGATATTCTTTTATTTTGCATCTTCATACAGGAAACAACAAATTATATTTACTGGGTATTTTTTTCTTTTGATATAATAACATCAGAGAAGAAAATATGAATAACCACATTTATTCATAAGAAGTATGGATATCTAGAATTGTGGTTAGAAAGTTACTTTTCTATGTTAAAAACTACAAATGAAATATTAAAACAATATTTAAGCCAACTAAATGAAACAAACATAAAAATGTACAAATTTTAAAGAATTTCTTCCTATATATTTGACAAAATGAAACATTTTGAATAAACTATTCATGTTTTTATGAGGAAGAAAAGCAATACTGCTAATGTTGCATCATAGAATGTTCTAAACAAAATTTCCCTTCTTCAAATCATTCTTCAAATCACAATATTATACAAATTAATAGTTGAACAGGGAAAATTATAAATGGCAGAAATCAGATATCATACAAGAAAGGAATTCATTCAGTTTATAATGTAAAGTTAAACACCAAATTAAAAGAGATTTGAAAGTTAAAAAGATTTTTTTTGTTCTATAAGTTAAAAAGATATTTTCTTGTTCCATCTCTGTGTACTGCTGCAAATGGTCATATTTCAACTCAAATACCTTAATACTGGTATTCATCACCTTTCATTTTCAAGTGACTTTACACTTTCATCCCCATTCTACTTAATAAATTGGTTTTATTTTATGGCAACCTAGCATTCAGTCAAATCTTACACATTTTCCCCTTCTTTACTGAAAATATCAGGATGGCCCTCTCTTTAACATTTGGCATGATTGTAGTCACCGCACTTCCAGTAAAAATTAAATTTCTCAGAAAAGAATTATTCTTTCATTTGTATTAAACTCTTATTTACAATTACCAAAGCTTCTCCTGAAATACAAATTTCTGTAAGTTCTTTCTTCAATAAATATATAGATATCACTGCTCAATTGGATCCATCATCTTTTGTCATCACTTGTGTGTTGCTTTTGTGGACAAAATTCCATCAGTAACTTGCCTTCACTTGTGTGTTGCCCTTGTGAACATAATTTATCTTTCATCAGTAAGATGTGCAATCTCATCTGTCAGAAAGCATTGATTTCAAGGATATATCCACACCAAGAATGTGCTTCCATGAAAGCTTTTCTTATCCTTATCACTGCATTCAGTTATTAAACAACTTGAAAGGCTCTTCCATTTGCTGACTATCATTTTCTTTCAATATGGACCAGCACTTATTTGGCTGCACTCTGTCTGAATTAGAGCTTCAATTTATTTGGAACCCCACTCTATTGTTGTGGTATATAAATGTAAACTCAATATGAAAGTGTAGCATTTACCTATACTTGAATGTATTCTCTTGACTATTTGATACACTGGACAAACACAATGATTGCTTAAAATTGATTCTTAGACCATTCTCTATCCTGAACGTTGCAAATCTGTAAACAAGAATCTTTGACACTCCTAAGATTCCAATTATTTAAAATTTGTAAATAATGCTGAAGCTTTGGTCCAGAGCAATTATTTAAGTCTCAATTGTTGAAAATTTTGGTGTTACCACAGAGTAGCAAATTGGTGCAAAAGATATTTGGTAACTTTTAAAAGTTTGGAGGCTAATATTTTCATAAAGATACACCTTCTCCATAGTTACTTGGACAAATTTCTTGAGAATCTTGGTGATTTTAGTTAGGAATATTAGAGAGAGATTCCATCAGGATATAAAGGTTATAAAGGAAAAATATCAAAACAGATGGGGCAGACAACTGCTGGATGATTGTAGCGATCATCCAAATACAAAAGTAAATTGTAGAAGCAGTATTTTTTTAATTGGGATTACTTTTTTAAAGTTATTAGCTTTCTTCACACATCTCCTTTGTGTATTTCATGTTTTGACTTTTGTATGATTCAAGGAAACAAAAAACAGTTTTGAATAATATATGAATTTATGTTTGTATAGCTACCTGTCTACCTGTCTCTCTATCTATCTGTCTATTTGCCGGTCTGTTTGTCTTTCTGTCTGTCTGGCTATCTATCAATCCACCTATCTGCCTGTCTATCTGTCTATTTGTCTATCTCTACCACCTGTCTGTTTGTAAGTATGTCTTACTCTCTTACTTGTTTCAGTCATTTGACCGCAGCCATGCTGGAGCACCACCTTTAGTCGAGCAAATCGACCCCAGCACTTATTCTTTGTAAGCCTTAGCTATTTATCTATAACATCAAAATAGAAGAAAAATCTGTGTAAATTCCAAATACAAAAATAATTATTAATTGTTAACAAAAAAGGTATTTCTACCAATGAATCAGTTCATGTATGTCCATGCAAGATTTATGTACTAGAATGGTTAGATGCTTACTAACACTATCAATCCCTGACACAATCCAGTTTGGGTTTTAACAGTTAATTTCATGTCTGTACAAAGTAACTTCAGGTTCAATTCCTAAGCATTATTCCTACTAGATATCTATCATCTGTACTTTGTTTTTGTGCTTGAGGAAAAATGACAGAAATCCTAAGCAGAAATTTGCTATATCACATTAGGTTGTAATAGACATCTTTTTCTCTCTATCAAAACTAGAAATAGAACATGTCTTGCTGACACAGACCATCACCAGTTTCCTTGGATTCTGTTTCATCTGATATATATACATATATACATACATGCTATACCAGCAGTGAATGATAAATTTCACCCTGTGCTTTCATACTGTCTTTGTAACAGATGAGATGTCTTGGCATAGCTCTTTGTTAGCTATTTGTTGATACCATGAGATGTTTAGAGCAACATGGGACACTCTGCTGTATGAGTCATTTACAATTTTGTTCATAGGAACTGCAAGTGTTCATATTATCAAACCATAAACTAAAATTGATTCAACTGTGGCTCTGTAGATGTTTATTTTAATTTTTGTGAAAGATTAGATTTCTGTATCTTATCCAAGTAGTTAAGTGCTCACCATTCTTTACTAATCCTGATTTTCATATTACTCTTAGATTTAGAAATATGATGTCCAAAGTATTTGTAGTTCTCTTCACTTTTGATTTTTTCTCCATTCAGAGGGTGTCAACTTTCAGTTCCATCGTGGTTGTAAGACATTCCATTTTTGCATTATTGATTTATAGTTCAGTCTCACTGGCATTTTTCTTCAGCGCATGTGAGAGGATAATGGCATCTTTCATATGATCCCTGATTATTGCCAGATTGTTGACATAATCTACATCTGTAATTTTCTTGGCAGGATATCTATCATTTTTTTTTCTGTAAAAGAGTCAAATCAATGTGATTTTTTTTGAGTTCAGTGACTTCCTTAATACATAATCAAAGCAAAAGCTGAAAAGCTATGGTGTGAAGGAATTGCCTTGTAGAACTCTGGCAGTAATCTGAAAGAAGTCTGTATTTTTGTCAGCAGAATGAACTTTAGCTTTAATGTTCTGATACTGTATCATTATAGCATTCACAGTTTCTCCAGCAATGCCATAAGATAATAATATCTTTCGTTTTCCTTCTTTGGATCAAATCAAAGACTTTTATGAAATCTATAGAAAGTGGATAGTCAGGCTGATGAGACCTGCTACTGGTACCATGTAAACGAGTACTACCTGTTTCATGAGTAGCTCGCTACTCTTGTGAAGAAGGTGTCTTGACACCCAGCAGGACTAAAAACAAGATCTGTCAAAGGGCAAATGTGTTCCTTCATTGCCAATGCCCATGCAGTTGGGAAAAGCAATGGTAAACCACCCTAATATCTTTGCTAAGATGAGAAAGTCAGAAGGAAATAACACTATAGTTTCATCTGATGGGAGAACTCATGCTTAATTGGGAAGAATTTCATTGTAGTGTTATCAACACACTACAAAAGTTTATGATACATGAGAATAATGATAGAAAGTAGAAGTACTGGTATATTCTTCTTCATACCTTCAAAGATTTGCTTGATTTGTAAGTATTTGCTCTATCATTGATCTATCTAATTGAAAGCCATTCTGATTCTTTGCTGTGACTAATGCCAGAGTGGTTTTCAAAAATTGCTGGATAGCATAATTATCGATGACAATATTGAAGGCATTCACATCATGGCAATGTTTTCTCATAAGCAAAACTATTTAGAAGTATGATAAAAATTTGGCTCAGTTTATTTCAATTTCAAACTCAACATTGCATTGAACAATAACAAATATCTTTTCTGCCTAACGTCTGTTTGTTACCTAGGATACAAAAATAGAAAATAATTCTTCTGTAGCTTGGAAAGATTGATACCTCTGTTGATCAACCAACATCTATCAATGCTAAACAACTACATCTACTGTTTGTCTAGTTAATACTAAAAAAGACAAGCATTGCTTTTCCTGGAGTAAATTCAACCTTACCTTTTTGCTGTAAAAAGAGATATCTAGATGATAGTTATTTCTTAAATTTTCAACGGCTAATGTATGCCTCTCTCTCAAACCTTGTTTGCCTGAAATTCCATTACCTGCTCAAACTGATGTTTCCAGTGCTATAATTTCAGGTATCCTTTCATAGTGTAATAAACCTGTCACTTTCTTCTCCAGAACTCTTTCTTACTTTGAATAAAATCACTCATCAATCAAAAAAGGAGGCTATAGCTATTACAGCCATTTGAATGCTTAACTCTTACAACTACTTGTTTGTAATTATAAATGAATACTCAAGGATTCTTTTTTGTTTGAATGTTCACATATGATGGTTTCTACATTTATTCAATATCTTTAAAATTTATATCTGGAGATATTTCTACTTCTTTGGAGAACAAAAATATTGCTTAAAATAAACAACTCCACCCCCATCTATTGGAAGCAACCAAGTAGAGTGTTTAAATAGAATTCTACAGAGTACAATAATACTTGCCCTTTGTTCAAGAAAGTTGGCAGAAAAGTGATGGAGTAATATTTTAACAATTCCACTCTTTGCACTGTATTGAGCAGTCATTTCATGGACAACTATTTAATTTTCCACGACACTTGTCAATGGACTAGATCTTACTTATTGAATGTCTAAATCTGGAGAAGCTCTACTCAGACAATTTAATCCTAGTAATTATTATGATCCAGAAGTCAAGCATACTAAGCTAATTTGTGCTACTTATTACTATACTCATAACAAATACCCAGATAATCAAACTGATTCTATCTCAATTGTAAATATAGCCTCCATCAGTAAGATCAAGCTAAGAAGAAAATTCTACTGAGGGGAGTACCACTGGTGAATGTTGTTGAAGAAGCCAGCCCAAGTGGGTTCTGGAACTGATGATAAATGTTCCATTGATGAATTCTGAAGTGACATACAAAGAAATTGGGCTCAATAAGCATGAAAGCAGAGTGGTCCATAATGATTCCACCACTCAGATTTCTTGGTTACTCACCAAAGAACCAGAAAGCGTCGGAAAAACTCAATGTTTAAGGCATCAATGAATGCTACAAAATCATAATTGTTACTTTATGGTTCAATTGCATCATGATATACTTTAATTGAAGTTGGAACTAGTCATTTGCAATAAATATGTTGCACTTATGCGTTGAAAACTGAAGTTGGATGTTTTAGCTAAATAAAATGATTTGATTCTCAGTAACTGTTTCTCATCCTTCACAATAATTTATTTTAACTATTTATAAACTGTTGGTAATTCATGTAGCATTTTTTAAAAACTTGAATGAATAAGATTCATAAATCTTCAGCTGACAGACTGGTGTCAGGCTCTCAGCTAAAGATTCATGAATGTCATAAGTGAACTATGTTGTAAGTAAAGTAAGGCTTTCTTTGGAACTATTTGTTTGGTAGCAAAGAAAATAATTCCAAAGAGAAACAATTCTGTGGAGTATCACAATTCACAATAGAATTTTGTTGCTCAGTGTTTTAATGTATTGAGATTTAGATATTCATTCACCTATTGTCATAAATAAACTCTTTACTGTTCCAGTGTAATTAGCAACGTTCACTTTTTACTGATTATTTCATTGAAATGAATTTACATTTTAGCCAATTCATTCAAATTTTCTTGGTTTGATTAATGAAATATTTACAATCACATGATAAAATGAAAGAATGCTTTTCAGAGTTTTAGAAAATCAATTAAGAAAGGTTTGTTGCAATTATACTAGAAAAAGTACATGGAAAAAATGTAAACAATAATAACCTTCTGCTTTTATGAAACATATTTAAATATATAAATTTAAAGAAACAAAAATGTATAACTGCTGTTCATTAGCAATATGGTTTGGTAGTTTGTTTTTAAAACTAAGAGGGATTTTATCAGCTTTGAACTTTTAATGCAATCGTTCCAAATCTCAATCCTTTTGCATTCCTATTCTAGACATGCAAATCTCAATGAAACTTTGTGATCCAAGATTTATGACAGCAATGAAAACATTGAGAAAAGGGAGAATCAAATAAAAACAAAGATACAAATCATTTTCAAAGTAACTTTTAGAACTAACGAAACATTTTATATTTTATTTATTTATTTATTTGGCTCATTTAGCTCTAGTGTTTTCTTTTAAAATATTTGTTTATTTTGAATGCTATCTTTTTTTTTTTTTTTTTTGTATTTTTTTAGTCACTACATTTGATCACTAGCTCAAAAAATATCAATACAGAGAGATCTGAAAGTGTTAATTGGACAATTTTAAATGTCCTAATAAACAGGTTCAAAAAATATTCTCATTTTCATTTACTCCATCTCTTCTACCATTTCCTGATGAACTAACATATATTTGAGCTGATTAACACTCATATATTTGACGTGACTTTTAACACTTCTGATGATCTTTCAACTCTAATTTTTAATTTCAACTTTACATTTTCAGTTTTGCTATATTTATTTTATTTGCAAGGACTTAGTAATTTACAAAACATCTAAAAAGACACTTATTATGACAAATTATTTATTTAATCATTTAATAGATTATATATTTTAACTTTTTTTATGTTATCCTAAAGTACAGATGATAAAATTTATATCAGTAAAACTGGAGAACATTTTGTGATTTGAGCTCCCATAATTATTTGTAATAAAGCTAAGATGTATCTGGAAATTATTAAAGTTAAGAGAACTATGGAGACATAAACAGAAAAGAATTAAATGTAAGGTGTGTGTGTGTGTGTGTGTGCGTGCGTATGCATGGTGTATGAGTATGAGTATGTGTGGTGTGTGTATGTATGTGGTGTATGCATGTGTGTTTGTGTGTGTGTTTGTGCATGTGTGTGTGTATGTGTGCATGTGTGTGTGTGCGTGTGTGTTTGTGTTTGTGTGTGTGTGTGTGCGTGTGTGTGTGTGTTTGTGTTTGTGTGTGTGTGTGTGTGTGTGCGTGTGTGTGTGTTTGTGTGTGTGTGTGTGTGTGTGTTTGTGTGTGTGTGTGTGTGTGCACTCACAAGAGACTTTTATCTGAAAAATATCTGATCAATGGTATATTGAAAGATGAGATAAGAAAAATTCATTTTTAGCATTCTGGAGAAAACAACAACATAAATGATAGAAATGATACTATCAAGTATGACTTGATACCTATCAACACTACCTACTACTATTTAAAAAAATATATAGGGGTAGATTGGAATGGATCCAATAAACATAAATAGGAACATTTATGGTGTAATGTGAAAATTTGCAATTTGGTATTGGAAATAACATTCGTTAAAAAATGTATTTGTGAGCATGTGGCATGTAATCATAAATACTCGTATATATACCTGCATCTTTTAATAAATGTTAAGTATGTAACATATATAAGTTTTGACATAGAAATTTCCCAGTATAGTTTCCCCAATATACATTGCCTCCTTCATTTACTAATATATTTGATAACCATGATCAAATAGAATTTATAAAATCATTTTTATCCCATTTGCAAAATTTCAAGCAATCTATGTAAAACTGACATAAACTGGACAAGTCTGAAATACACCCCATGTTCTCTAGTCAAGAAGGGGATATTTTCAGATATTACTTCACTACTTCCTCTTTTCTATGATGAATGATACATTTCATCTTTATCTCAAAGTATATTATCATCTACCATGTATTGCCAATTTACTATACATAAATAAACTAGCATAATTACCTATTCAACATACATTTTACTTCTTCTCTTAAATAAAGTTGTGTTTGCCTCCAAAAATCAGTAATCTACCACAAGAAAACAATTTTAGGAACAATGAAGCATTTTTAACTATAGCAAAAGTAGCACTTCAAAGAGTATGTTCATATGAAATATAAATGACAAAGAAGCCCTGAATACTCTAAAGCAATTGATCTAGTGTTGGTTCCATAATATCCTTTATTTTTGTGGACGAGGCCTAACATATTTCAGGGTTGAACACCACTATCTGACTCTTGGGTGTTTATTATGCTACAAGTATTCAGATCATCTCCAACCATGTTCCATGGTTTCTTGATGATGTATTCTCTGAACTTGCTGTAGCAAAATATTCCATCTGTTGCCATCTGTTGATTATCAAAAGGTACCAATGGAAAATGTATCCCTTAAAAAAAGTGGTTGTTTCCAGTTGTCCAACCCTTGGATACCACTTTTGGTGGCTGTACAATCACTTGACATAACTCCACATCTGCTTCTCCTCCAGTTTTTTTACTGGTTCTCTTTGCTCAGTCAGTGTCACAGGCTTCCAGTTGGGTTAATGGCAACTTTTTCCTACCCTCGTCAAAACACTAACTCCAAAATAAAATTTACCCTACTGACCACTTTCTACTAAGAAGGAAACCAAAAATCTTATTTCCCTTGAGAAATGAATCTCTTCTCCAGATTACACTCTATAATCCACATTCCTTCTGAAATGTGGTGTCAATGTATGTGTCAAATCAACAACCACCATTCACTTCTCTTACCTTGTCATGCAACAAAGACTTCTGGTTACTTTGGATCAAAATCATCCTTAACAAGGATCCCAAAATTTGTCCTAACACCAGCAGTAGCTGTTTGACTATCTCACATTTTGTTTTGAAGGCATAAATTTCACTTCATCTCTCTCAGAAATCATCATCCTTGATGACTTCAACGTGATAAAACATTTTTGTTCTTGTTCTTCTCTCACAACAATACTGCTGGCACAAAAAGTCACATTATTTGCCAAACATCATAGCCCTCACATGACTGAAATCCAAGACTTCAAAACTTCCAGACGCCATTCTTAATTGGAAGGATTGTCTGCATGAAAAAGAGGTAAATTTTGGTTGCATAATGGAAGCATTGATAAATTACAAACAAAAAAATAATTAATAAAGTGTCAATTAATAACTAAAAGAGCAACTGAACATGAAATAAAAGAATTCATCTAACCATGACAGTAACATCTTTTGCATTTCTAAAGATCTGTTTTCAAGAGGTTAGTACTACCAGCAAAATGTTAGTTAATCTCTCTAATCTGTTTAACTACTGTGCATTTTTTAATTCTTGGCTATATAAAGGTTGGTGGCATAACCAAATTTTAAAGTCGGGGGAAGCAAATGCATAATAAAAGGTGCCATAATCATTTTTATGACAAGTTTTACAGGAAGTATAAAATTGTTATTTTGTATTTAAAATCAAAATAATAAAAAAGTTTTACAGTAAGCTCATAAATTTCAAAGCATAATAAAACCTCTGTTTTATTTTAATTTTAAATGTAAAATGGAAGGAAAGCAAATTGAACAAGTGAATTAAAACATAGTGTTTTCTAAAATAACGAATTACTAGGTTGAGGAAAAAGTTTGTGCACCATGTTAAAATAATGAACTGAATGAACACTTACACCACAAAATATATATAAAAAAGCATTATTTTAACACGGCACACAAACTTTTTCCTCAACCTAATATTAGCACTAAGCAATGTTTATGTATGAGCAGAATTAGGTAAGTTGAAATATGTTTGTCATATATTTCAACTGCTAAAAGGCAAATACACTATAGTTATCATGGAGGAAAAAAAATCTCCCTTATGGTAAAAAGGTACAAAAACACCAGGTCCATTCAGTGTCACCTTCTACTAGGAACCTAAGATATTGATGTTTCAAGCTTCTTGGCTATTTTCAATGAGATGTACCTATAAGATGTAGCTTTATAAGTCCATTTAGAGTTGCCTCTCTTAGGTACATCTCATTGAAAATAGCTAAGAAGCTTGAAACATCGATGTCTGAGATTCCTAATAGATGGTGACACTGGGTGGATCAGGTGTTTTTTATACCTTTTTACCATAAGAGAGATTTTTTTTCTCCACAGTAACTGCAGTGTATTTGCCTTTTAGCAGTTGAAAGATGTGACAAACATATTTCAACTTACTTAATTTTGCTCATACATAAATATTACTTAGCGCTAAAAATTTGTTATTTTCCTTCAATTTGGTTGAAATGATGTCCTTCATCTTTTCGAAAATTGTTAAAATTATCTTTAAGACCAGACTGACAAGGACCTAACTCAAGCAGAGTGTGTATGAATTCAGGTGTTATGGTGGTACAGGTATTTCCCAAAACAGCTGCTAGATATTCCATATGATCGTTAATGATCATACATAATTCCACTTTGTCATGTCTTCTAGGAGTTCTACTCCTACCACCTGTACAGCCACAGCAGCCAGGGGTCCTGTTACCAGCTCTTGGACTGAAAATAGGAACTACCAAGTCTTTTGATAGTTTCACTTCAAGAACAATCAGAGCACTGTCTCTGACTCCTGTACTAAAAGTAGGAACCAAATGTTTAGAGGGTTTTATATCAGGTGCAGCAGACATCATGTGATTGCAGAATGAAAAGTACCTACTCAGTCTAACATTTTCATAATTCTTTTTCATGATTTGCAACTTCTTTTATCTTCATTCTGTCTCACCCAAGCAGTTTCTTCTTATTTTTTCATCATGACATTCCTTCTCAGAAAAAACAAAAAGCAAACAAATATCTATGACAGTATCAATATGTGACTAGAGTATATTATGGTAATTATGGTCAATCATCTTTGGTTCAACATTGACTTTCACTTATCAATAAATGAACTGCCCAAATGCATGTTCAGCTTCATTTCTCTTACATTATGCAAATTATCTCATTAGCTATAATACATTTAATAAATATCGGTAAGCAAGAAAGACAGCAAGAGAAGCAATACAAGCTTATGTGTAGTTGTCTATCAATGTGTGAAGACAACAGAAGGAAATGTATTGTGCACATGTAGGTATCTATCCATGTGATTTTGAGAAAGTGATAGTTGGGCAATGTCATTCTGCTAACAATGATTTAATACTGAGGATAAACAATAGGAACAAAAGATGTTAGGTATATTAAAAAAAATACAATTAAATGCAAGCAATAGAATATCTTACAGAGTATAAACAATTAAAGCATTTAAACTCAGTAAAATTACATTGAGTTATACAGTATATCAGGAGTCTTTAGAATGAATTGAAAGTTTATAAATTTGTAAATACAATGAGTAAGCTAGAAATAGCAATAAAATTTGTATTATATCAAACCACGGTATGTTCAGGTTCACTGTTGTTGGGAAATCAGCATATTCTCTTTCTGCGAACAATGTCTCATTCAGCAAGTGCAGTATTTGTTTGTTTATCTTTTGATTGCTAAGGCAGAATTTCTGATGAGTTTGCATGAATACAGAATCTGTTGAAGCTTATCTCAGCTTGTGGTCAAAGCATATGAGGGAATGAGAAAGAAAAAGAAAAAATATGTGAAAAGGAGAGGAGAAAGAGAATGAGAGAGAGAGAGAATGAGTGAGTGAGTCAGTGAGTCAGTGAGAGAAAGGAGTGTGGGAGAGAAAGGAGTGTGGGAGAGAGAGGGACAGAGAAAGAGAGAGAGACAGGCAGACAGTCAGACAGACAGAGACAGATAGACAGACAGACAGACAGACAGACAAACAGAGACAGACAGACAGAGAGAGACAGACAGACAGAAAAGCATTTCTGTGACTGACCAACATCAATGGCATGAGGTCTGACAGCAGACCTGCTCTCAAAAGAAAACCATTTCTGATATCTTTATATAATAAAAGAGTAGAATAAGTGAAGTGCTATGGGGTTGGTTACAAAATACAATGGAATAATGAAAGTGTTTTGGCTGATTGGCCAATAATCCTGACAAGTGTATCAGGTGATGATCATACCTTGGGCTAAACTGGTACTGAAAGAGTGGACAAATGAGTAGTTTGAAGAAAGTGAAATGAAAGGAAAAATACATTTTCTGCTTGGTGAACATATATTTGTTTTCTATTTTCACTTATTTTATGTTTCAATAACAGTGTCATTACATACAAAACTGAGATTGTGGGTTGTGACATGAGAGAGATGAATCTCTGTGGGGTCATCCAGAATCGAAGAGAAGGTTATGACATCATTTTGATTCTCCAGATGTCAATGACCCAGAGTCCATTGCTGGAAATGGAGCAGATAGTTTAAAACACTTGGAGGCTGGTCAAATAAAGCAATGAGTTCAGAAAATTCCTTCAAGTTATTTGATAAAAATCATTTAAAATAACGAAATTTGACTTTTATCACACAAGTGATTTAAAGAGTTAAAAAAAAACACGTTGAAAAGTGCCACTTTTGAAATGTTTGCATCAGGAAACCAGTTCCTCTGTTGCTCCACCTCTAACTTTGCTACTAGTAAGACTATATGTTGTGGGATACAAAGAAGAAAGGTTTTATTCATGCATTCAGCAACTTGAATTAGACATGGATGAATCACTGATGGAAGTGTTTTCAGGATATGACAATATATTTTGTTATTCTTTTTTCATCTAATTTTCTTAATAATAGTCTTAAAAACTAAAATACTTAAATCACTTTGAACCATAAGTAGAACAAAATATTTGTTTATAACATATATAATAAAATAATTATGTAATATTATTAACTAACACCTGAAGGCATCTTCATATCTAGCTGTGAAATTGATTATTATAAAACAATGTTTATTAACAGACTAATTATTAACTCTAAATTTTAATTTTAGGTGCTAAAGAAATTAGAATTTTGCAGACTATGTTTTAAGTACTTTTATGTAAATAAAGCTATTTTGAGTCTGTTCTCAAAAGTATGTGTGTATATTAAATGTTTATTATGAATAACATAAAAAGAATTGATACAAAACTCAATTCTTCAGAATAGGAAGTTTCAGAAAATAGTCAAGAAGAAAGTGGTTAAAATAACAATTAGTAACATACTATAAGTTATAATGATGTACAATAAGGTGACAACACTGATACTTTTCAGTTTATGATGTAAGTACTCTTTCCTTGGTCATTAACTGTTTGTCACACCTCCTCATTTTCAGCTTAGCCATATAAAACAACCTAAAAACAAAATCTGTCAAAGATATCAAGAGTCTTGAACAGGAAAGAGACAAGTTGCCTACATTATTATTTTGTTTTTTAAGAAACAATTATTAAAGAAGGAAAATATAAGTGGTTCCATTAAATGTCTCAGATAAGTTATTGTTAAAAAGATTATTTTTCAGGCTATTAACTGCATCTTTACAACTGAAACATTGAAACATTTTTTAAAAAATATTTACATCAACACAAGGTTTGATTTCCAAGTATCATCAGTTGTCTTATTCCTGGATAGGTACATAATACTGAATTGGATTAAAACTAAGATCTTTTCTTTGTTTCTAAATTATTTAATATAAAATATAATAGCGAAGGTTATATTTTTACACTAATTAAATTTCTTTTTCATAAAGGCTGATATATTGAGCTCTGGTTTATTCATAAGGTTATTAACAAGTATTGGATTTCTGTATAGTTTGTTATTAATTAGGGAAATATTCAATATTGGTATATAATTTCCTTTTTAGTTTCATATATATTCAACTGTTCCTGACTTACTTGCTTTCCTCTTATAAAGGCTTTTCAATGTTCCTCTTTACCAACATTTTGGACCTTCCCAGTTTTTCTTTATAAAATATACCATAAACTGGTGGGTTCTTATAATTGCAGTTCTTATCTGTCCTCAATAAGATTTAACTTAGGTGAGGAATTTGTGAAATGTAATACTGCAACTGAACACAGTTCTGATGTTGTGTGTCACTGATTCTCTGAATTTTGTCAAACAATATCTTTCAGTAAAGTAGAATGTGCTTAGGAGTAGTTATGATTATTATATGATGAGTGTTTGTTATTTAGTAGTGCATTTTTGAAATAACTAATTTCTGTTGCATAAGTTGGGTATTAGCTGCATAAGAAGGCATCCAGCTGTAAAACTGTGCCAAAACAGACACTGAAGTCTAGTGCAGGCTCTTGCCTGATCAGCTCCTGTCAAACTGACCAACCCATGCCAGCATGGAAGGTGAACGTTAAATGAAGAAGAAGAAGAAGAAGAAGTTGATATAGGAAAGAATCACAAAACAGATTCAACAGATTCTTCAAGTCAAGTAACCCAGTAGGAGACCTAGAAGTTGACCAAGAATGAGACATTTGGATAATATCCATAGTCCCAGTTGGTCATGTTTGGGAATCCAGCTAGAAAGTCTGATGATGGATGCTTCTGACAGGACTCTATGGAGGAGGTAACTGAGAGGATTCCACCCACATGATCCTCCCATGAATGGTGGGTGGAGAAGATGGATGGCTGCATGGAAGTCAATACATTGGTGCAGATTGTGTTTGCTTAAAGTTGTAGAAAGTCAACAACTTCTTTTCTAACACTATATAATGTGAAACTGATAGTGTAAGTAATAAGTTTTTTTATACAATGATGTTCTGAATTTGACTGCTGTTCTTTTCACCATTACATCAAGGAATGGTTGTTGGTTGTTGCTTCCCTTTTCCAGGATAAGCTGACTTGATGTACATTCATGTCAGTGCATGAGGTTTATGAGAACTTGGACAGCCTTTTGATGTTCATAGATTCATAGGCTTCACTCACATTGATTAATTGTTAAAGTCTTATATAATAGATATCCATATCTGTTGTCAAATCCTAAAGTACATAAAACTTCAGTTCAAATAATGACGATGTTTGGGGTTCAAAAACTGGAACTTAACATCCTTCAGTGTGAGAAAATTTAGCTTCATTTTAAAAAGAACTTCCTGATTGCACCAAGCATTTTTAGTTTTTGCATTTTACAAAGTAAATCTCTTTGAAATTCTTTGGTTGTTTTTTTAGCATAGTGGCAGTTAATTCCTCAAGTGTTGAGTTAGAATCTGATGATTTATTAATTATTATTTATTTATTAGAAATAATTAGAAAATGAAGATATAGAAGAGTTGTGTATATATAAGTGTATATATATATATATATATATATATATATAGGTGAGAAAGTTGGTATGTGAAAGCACGTGGTTGGATGTATAAAAGATAATAAGAGTGAAAAAACTACAGAAGGCTTGTGTTACATGGTTAAAGTATATATTTAAATTATGTCAGAAAAATGTTAGAAAAATGTTATAAAATCTTTTTGGTATATAAACATTGTATTTTGAGAAATAACCGGTTTCGTGTTGTCTTTTCAAATTTCTCTACTTCATTGTGTCGTGTTCGTTCCAGTCTATATATATATATATATATATATATATATATATATATATACATACACAGAGTGCAGCAGCCAGGAAGAAAAGAAGTTTACACAGATTCCAATATCCATAGCCATGTGACTATATCAACCCCACTACAAGATTTGATTTTGTGCTTAAAGTAAGAAACTGATACAAATGTGATCATAACCATAACCTTTCTAGCTCAGAAACAGGAAATAACTGACCCAAGTTATTGGATCAATAAAGTGTATCTCAATTCTAAATAAGTATGGCTGCATGCTTTAAAAGCTCTCTTTGCAACTACATGGTTTAGGGTTTAGTCCTATTGCACAGCACCTTGGGCAGATGTCTTCTGCTTTAGCCCTGCCCTGGGTCCACTAAAGCCTTGTGAGTGGATTTGGTAGATGGAAGCTAAAAGATGCCTGTCCTATATATATGTATATATCTATGTGTGTGTGCCTTTGTGTTCATATTGCATTTGTCCCCTACTACTGTCTGACAACTGGTGCTGGTTTGTTTACATTTAGCAGTTAAGCAAAAGAGACCAATCGAAAAAAATGTACTTGGTTTAAAACAAGTACTGGAATCAATTTGTTCACATAAACCCTTCAAGGTGGAGCCCAAGTAAAAAAGAAATGTAAAACAGACTTAGTATTTGTTTTAAGTCGGTAACAAAACCAGGCAATACACAAAAATCACAATGGTTTTTCAAGCAGATTAATAATAAACTACTATTTCTAATATCACATACATGTATTAAAAAGTTTAGCATAATAGCAGAGAAAATGAACTGAATATATAATCAAAATAAGCAATCCAAATCTTAAATGCTGTCCTTAAGACTTAACTGCAAGGATATATTGATGGAGAAGAAATTGTGTTGAAAGAAAGTAAAGTGAAAAAAAGGAAGATAATTTTAGCTTGTTAGCCAAAATATTATTTCTGTTTTAATTCAAGATATTTCTAATTATTTATTATAAATAATTGACTGTCTTCTTAAATGTTTCCTATTTTGCTGATTCCCAAAGTTTCCCTGAAATTAATCATGAGAACCAAGAGAACGATAAAAAAGTGCCAAATTTTTAACAAAAAACTTGTAAGTATGAATATATAAGAATTACTCTTAAGAGAAAACGTTATTAAAAAGACAAGTATTTTGCATCAAAAGAAGATATTTGGCCAGAAGAGCTATAAGAATTAGTGATGCACAACAAGAATGAGGAGATAACAGAAAGAATAAATGCATGAAAAATATGAATAGTAAATGAAGGTGCATAGAATGAGAATAATGTTGATTCTTGACAGTATATGTTGAACTAATTAACACTCAATAGAAATTGTACAAGGAAAATAAAAGAATTAATCTATTAGATATTTGATGGTTATCATGATGAATATAAATGGAGAGAGCAAAAAGTGAAATGAATAGAGGAATCTAATTACAAAGAAAATATCTTCAGTCACTTTTGTTTTGGCTTCAAGATGATATAGCTAGAGAAGAGATTCTGAATAGAAACCATAATGTACACAACTACTGAGTTTAACAATAGTTAAAAAACAGGTTCTTTTAAGTATATATGTTAATGAGTAGATATGTTACTTCTTCATTTCAACTTCTTCCTGAAATCAAAACGATAGATTATTTCTTATATGTAAAATGTATGCATATGTGTTTATTGTGTGTATTTCCATTGCAGTACCCTATAGTGAGTGTGTGCTTATGGCAGCATCTACTAGGATAGACCAGCATGCTATATATCTAGGACTAACTACTGCTCTAAGAATCTCTACCAAGATAACATGAAGTCACAAAGTACTTAGTTACCATGGGTAGCCATATGAAGGCCTGGTAAAAGACTTTATCAGAGAGTAATTGTAACCTGGCAAAGAAGATTCATGTTAAATTACTTTTCATTTCCCAATAAAGTTTAAGCAGTTGTAGCAATCTGTATGCGAGATGCAAGTACAACTACACTAGGTGTTTCACTTCACTACACACACACACACACACACACACACACACACACACACACACACACATTCATAATATATATGGTCTCATAAGACAAATATGTACATGTGTGTGCAGGGGTGTGTGAATACAGATAGATGAATTAAATATGCACACATTGGTCAGATTGCAAGTGTGTTCTTTGTGATGCTCAAGAGCACAAAACATTATGAGACTCAGTTTCTACAAGCTTGGCTATCTCAAGATTTGTAAGGACTTCATTCTCTAGATGTTAAACTGAAAGTTTAGTGGCATTCAGCTTCCTGGAAACTCATATGGATAACAATAGGTTCTTCTAAGTTGTACATTCCATGATGCTGCTGCAGAAACCATAACCAAAATGTCAAAACAAAAACCATTAAAATGGATTCAATGTGAACATGAGCACAGCTGGCAGCCTCATGACTGATATGCACAAGGCCAACAGAGTAACTATGGACAATCTCTTTTCACGCATCCTAAAAAAAATAGCATTTGTGAGTTCTTTGATAGAAGACTCAATCCATCTTTTGAATCCTGCAAAATGAATATGTTGTAATAACTCAAGAATGCCTATCTGCATGTATCCAGATAGGCATACCATGTGCAATTTCTATGATGCAAGAAATACACTTTATGGTTCCAAACATTGTTCCAGGCACCAATCAAATCATCAGACAACACATTTCTACTGAAAAAACAATCTCCAGCAATGGAATAATGGAAAGAACATCTCAGCCAACTGCTAAACCAGCCAAAATCAGTGGACTCAGCAATTATGGAGGAATTTTGTGAAATGACTGTTATTCAACATCTTGGCAAGCTACTGATCTTTGCTGAAATTAGTTCTGCAAGGAAATATCCTGGATTAGACATCATTCCAGCAGAAATGTTGAGGTAAATGGTTACCTTTGCACAAGACCATTTCATTGCAGAAGCATGGAGCCAGGATTATTTATTTTAACATGGAAAGATGCCAACATCATCATCATCTACAAAAACTGAACTGACAAATCTCTTTGTTTCAAGTGTTGTTCACTTTAGTGGTCTCAAAGTTTTAGAGGGAACTGAAAATGCAGAGGATAAATACACTCAGCACAACCAAGACAAGGACCTTCTAATCAAACCTTTACATCTATGACCGAAGCTGCACTTGAAGAATTGGATGCATACAACTATCAGAAGATCCATAAATGAATGAAAATATGGTCATTATCAAATTCAGTGGACATATGCAAACAAGTGGACATATGCAAACAAGTGGACATAAGCAAACAAGTTGTTGTAGTTTATTTGGTGTAATTAATTGTCAAGATGCTGTATTTTAAATAATGAAATCAGAGCCTTCATATTTACTACTACTAGTACTACCACCACCACCACCACCACCACCACGACCTCCATGACCACCAAAACCAAGACTACCACGACCACGACCACCACGACCACGACCACAACCACCACAACCACGACCACGACGACGATGACGACCACCACCACCACTACAGCTTCTGCTACTGCTAGAGCAACTAGAACTCCCACACTTTATGTCTGTTTCTGCAGCAGCAACAGCAGCAGCAGTGGTAGTAGAATAGCTGATCAAACCATTTAAGAAGAAAATTTCAAAGTTTTATCATTTTGACAAAGATTTTAATTGATCAGCAATGAATTTCTGTGGAAGGTCATTTGCTGTCAGCAGAAAACTTCTTTGATGCTGATTTCAAAACTGTCTTCATTTTTCTAGTAGCACATCCAATTTTGAAGGTGAAGCTAATTTTTAAAAAATTACATTTAAAATTCTGTTGTGTCTGGGGAGAGTCATTTTCTTATTGTGTCTTGAAATTTAACACACTCACCGGTAAAATTTCCACTTATTCCTTATTTTTATTTTCCTAAAATTTTTGTTGCGTCTTGCAACCTTATCAATAGTCTTGACTGTTCAACACACGAAATCACATAAAAAATCTGGCAAACCAAATCCAAAAACGAAATACATTTAAAATATTTCGTATTTTGTAGAATATATGCTATATATGCTATATTTTGTATTTTGTAGAATATATGCTATATCTATGCTATTTTGTCAGAATGCTTCCTGAATATGCAAAAGTATACTTTTTTAGCTATGTTTGTGGTATTTTTACAATTAAAACACAATGATAAACTATTACATTGGATCTTAGGAAAATAAACTAGATATACTTTGTCATATAAGTAACCATGATAAGCAGTGGCCACCACATCAAATCTGTTCTGCTTGTTCAAATGGATTACATGAAATGGTTGAACAAAATGAGAGGATCATTGTTTTTATCATAATCATGTTATGGAGAGAATGAAGAAATTATCATACTAACTTCTATTTTTGTAAAAATGAAATAATTGGGTTTGTCAATTGAAACTTGTATTCGGTATATAGATATACACTAGTCCAAGATGATGAAACAATGCCTGTTCTTCTAACTTTTACAGAGGATAAAATGGACATTGATTAATGTGCAATTGAAGGTGCTGGACCTTCTAAAGATCCCAAATACATATCTGAAGAAAATTTCGAGTGAGATTATTTACTTATGAGTATTTGTACAATCTTGTTAGAGACATATAATATTCTAAAGTGAAGACAGATTTCACCTCACTACTGGAGGAAGGTAACTACTTAACCAAAATATGCAAGTGAATCACTATCAAATGAGAAATTCTCATTTGGTAACATGCTTTACAATAAATAGGCCACTCTGCTATTGCAATGATGTCAATGAAATCTTCACAGACATGTCTCATGTAATATTTGGCTATTGTTTCTTATGCCCCTCAGATGGTAAGGCTGCTATAGCTCTCTATTTTAAATGTGATTGTCTCTTTAGTTGATCACATATTAAACCTAACTAAAAGATATGGCTGAAAATTCCCAAACTTGAGTGGAACAAAATTTTTAACATTGAACCTCAGTAACCCTTGTCATTGTAACTGACAGAGTGCCAGCTGGTATATAAATATATATCATCATTGTTTAACATCTGTTCTTCATGCTGGCATGGGTTGGATCCTTTGAGAGGAGCTGGCCAGGTGAAGAGCTGCCTAGGCTCCATTTGTATGTTTTGGCATGGTTTCTACAGCTGGATGCCCTTCCTAATGTCAACTACTTTACAGAGTGTACTGGGTGCTTTAAACATAGCACTGGTATGAGCACTTTTACATGACACTGCCATGGGTGCTTTCATGTGGCATTGGCACAGGTGTTTTTACATGACGTTGGCATCGGTGCTGTTATGTGGTACTGGCATGGGCACTTTTATGTGGCAGAAGCATGGGCACTTTTACATGATATAATTAACTCTAAGGCTCTTTGATTCCAGTCCTTGCTTACACACCTGAATTTCTTCTCTAGTTCTGGTAATAATTCAGCAAAAGAACAAGGTCATCAGTGTAGAGGAGCTCCCACGAGCAGCCTGTTTTAAATACCTCTATTATGGTCTGGAGGACTATGATAAACAAGAGGGGGCTGAGAACCAATCCGTGGAGAACTCCTATCTGTAAGCTAAATTTTTTGTTGTACTCATTGCCGACTTTCACCTTGCAGATAGCATCTGTGTACATGGCTCTTACAGCTCTCACCAACCACTCATCTATCCCTAGCTTCTGCATTGCCCAACAGATTAAGAAGCAAGCTTTTTCCATGTCAGTAAAAGCCAAGTACAGAGGTTTATTTTTGGCCAAGTACATCTCCTGCAGTAGCCTCACCAGGAAGATAGCATCAATAGTGCTTCTTCCTAGCACAAAACCAACTGCATCTCATCAAGGTTAACTCTCTTCCTAATTAATTGAGCTTGCTCCTTTCTGTAACTTTCATCACCTGGTCCAGCAATTTGATAACTATAATTATTTCTGTCTAAGGCATCACCTTTACCTTAGTAGCAGTTGACTACCAGTCGTTTTATAACTCCCTCATGGACAGCTTGATTAACTATATGGGTGACTAGGGCATATTCCACTCTGCCAGATATTTTAAGCATCTCAGCAATGATTCCTGATGGGTTAGGGGCTTTCTTTGTCTTCATATCTTTAATTGCTTTATCCGCTAAGCTGTTGTTGACTTGGAGAGCCAGCCCCTCTGTTGGGTCCATGTTAGGTAGGCTCTCTTTCTCCCATGCATTCTCTACATTTAGGAATCTTTCATAGTGGTACTTCTAAACCTCTTCCTTTGTAGAATCATTAACTGCAAACAAGCCATCATCAATGCAAATGCACTTCTCTCCAACATCATGATTTTCTCTGATACACTGTCTTGAAATCTGTACACACACACACACACACACACATCTAGTTGAAGTTTTCTTTTTTGTCTTTGTTTTCTCAATTGTGTTATTTATACCTTTTCATATGAACTGATTCTAATTAATACCTACAATGTTATACCTGAATTTTAGATTTAGATTATTTTTTATCTATCTAAATAACAGTGAGCAATTAACCATTGAAATAACTATAAATGACTATATTTTAATTAACTTGGGCATCAATAGTTTTGGGTGAAAAAAAAAACAATGTCAAATTTACTTCAAGAATTAAGAGATTGTTTATTGAGGCCTTGTTTGTGACTATAAGCCTAATTATTGTCTATTTCCTTTATCAATTTCATTTCAGTCGTTTTCTTTATTAATGGTTATTTTGTTTGTTAATGTTTGTAGAGCTTTTTGTTTTCAAATTGGAAGCTAAACAGCATTTAAAGTGGAAATATTCATCAGTTGTGGCTGATCATATAAATTGTCACAGTTGATTCTTTCGTTTATATATTTTACTGAGTAATTTTTACAAAATTTCATTGAGCATTATTCATCATGTTCTTTATGTTCTATTTTTCTGCCTTTAAACTAAAATTCTTTTAATATGTGTTTATTTTTCTTTCATAATGATTCAAGGACTTGTTCTCAAGTTGCTGTCTATACAAACATTATACACCAAATTTGATTTGTTTAATAGCATCAAAAACTCTTCACAATAATCTTAATTAGATTCACTTCAAGAACTTCAGTTTTTTCCAGATAAAGCAGTATCAGCTACAACATTAACCATAATTTATTGTTCCTTTTGTCATTTTTTTAAAAATCTATTTTTGTTTCTTTCTTCCTCTCTCTGGCTCTGTTTTTGTCATTCTGTCTTTGTCTCTCTCTCACTCTCCCTCTCTTCCATAACTCACGCCCCCTCTCTTTACACACACACACACACACACACACACATACATACATACATACATACATACATACATACATACATATATATATATATATATATATATATATATATGGATATTCTTTTCTGAGTTTCTTTTGATATAATCATGTCAATTCTGTTATATTTTTGTTTCATTATTACGCCCTTTTATTTATTATTTTTTTTTTATATCAATGTGATTAAACATTGCTGCTTTTACTGCCAGCAGCAGCAGCAGGATTTCTTTCAATTAACATCTTCCCTAACCCAGGTAAAAATACAAACAATAAGAGAAGAGCTATAAAGCCTGCATCAATTAAATAATTGATAGCTTTTTTTGAAAATGAATGAAAAGCTCAGTTTAAACAAACTTTATTTTAAAACTACTTTGGAAGATGTATTACTGGTGTTTTTGATTCAATTTCCTATTTACATTAGCAGTATTATTGTGAGCAACTATATATTAAGTTGTTTAGATTTTCCAATCCCAATTTCTCATCAGTCCCTTTCACTATATAAATGATAATTCATCCTTAAGAAACATGAAATACATATGCTATTATTAGAAATGATTTGCATAAGAATATCTGCTATTAATTTATATATATATATATATATATATATATATATAAATTCTGGTTCATCTCTTTGCAAATCAGAATTGGGTATAACTGAATGTAAATTATATTTCTTTTTAGTGATAGGTAAAGCCTCAATGGAGAGGTAAATACGCTTAATTTTTTTGTTTTGCAAATGATGTGGCGGGGGGGGGGGGGAGCATCATTATGCAGAGCAAAAGAGGAAAGAAAAGGAAACATTAGAAAAATATAAGCTTTCATATTTTTCTTTCTTCTTACATTTATTTTCTATCTATAACAAACACTTGGACAAAAAACAAAGAACAAAAAGAAAACTTATGCTACTTGGCAGAGTTGATAGCAAACGTTATATGTCCTGTCAGATGTTTCCATCACAATGCAAGTCACAGCATATAAGGTGATTGGCACATAGATTAAATTCAAAATGGCTAATTTTTTATGTAAATGTAAGCATTTTAAATAGTCCTCCAGTGATAACATATAATCATATATATATATATATATACACAGACATATACATATGTATGCATGTGTGTGTGTGTGCATGTATATACACATGCATGCAGAGACAGAGGTAGTAATTGTGTGTATATCCTATCAACCATATAACACGTCAAGGATAATCTTTATTTTTCTGTATGAGGTGAATAACAGGATATATTTACCTTTGTTTACTACAGCATAAGTATTTCAAATTGACAGTGAACTACTACATTAAATTTATCTTTTACATGCAAACATGCAAGCATACATACACATGTATGTATGACATTAAGCTGCATTCGGTGGTGAAGCTCCAGTTTGGGAGTTCTGAAGTTGTAGGGAGTGTGGAGTCACTGCTTAATTACTATTACTCCCAGGTCTGTTCTGACCTGGACTGGTTGTACCTGTCAGGGTCCCATCTAAGGGTTAAATACAATTCCCAGGGGTAGAAGAGGCTCCCATTATTTATGACGAAATCTAGAGAAAGCAGCTCTTCTAGAAGAAAGTTACTCTGTCATAAAACTTGCAGTCAAAATAGTACCAGTCATCATGCAATATTTGTCACTGGAAAAGCGGTGAGCTGGCAGAAATGTTAGCACACTGGGTGAAATGCTTAGCGGTATTTCATTTGAAAAGGAAGGTATGGCTGGAAAAGAGATGTCTGTTGGAGTGTATGTTCCAAAAGAGATGGAAGCATGTTGCACGAGTGTTGTGCGTGAAAGGAACTGTGTGAATAGATGGAAAAAAAGAACAAAAAAAGGTACCAGCGATAGATCATGGTCTGATCATCGCTTCATTTGTATTGTCCCTGTATTGTTAATTTCATTCGATTTTTTTATATATTTTATTTAATTTTAAAAGTCATATTTTATGTAAAATCATACCGATTTACTGATCCCATCAGTTGTTCTGTCCATTTCTATGTTTAGCCCACGGTGGGCAATAAAGAAATTGGTATTTCGTCTGTCTTTACATTCTGAGTTCAAATTCTGCCAAGATTGATTTTTGCCTTTCATCCTTTCAGGGTCAATAAATTAAGTACCAGTAGTGTACTGGAGTCGATCTAATCAACTGCCCCCCACCAAAAAAAAAAATTCAGGCCTTGTGCCTAGAATAGAAAAGAATACTTGTCACTAGAAAGGTGGTGAGATGGCAGAAATGTTAGCATGCCAGGTGAAACGCTTAATGGTATTTTGTCTGTCTTTACGTTCTGAGTTCAAATTCCGCCAAGGTCAACTTTGCCTTTCATCTTTTCAGAGTTGATAAATTAAGTAGCAGTTGCATACTGGTGTCGATCTAATCAGCTGGTCCCCCCCCCCCCAAAAAAAAAATTTCGGTCCTTGTGCCTAGAGTAGAAAAGAATACTTGTCACTGAAACCTACTATGACAACCAAGAGAGTGGAAAAAGTGTTGTACAAGTTTTTGTCTTTTAATCCAATGGTATACAGATGTCTCATTATCATTTCATTTCTTGACCCATTTTGTATTTTATAAAGTCCTATGATGATTAATGCATGGTGAAAGTCATATCCATGCACATGCTGAGATGAAGGTCAATAGGAACAATCAGGCTGAATGTGAGATGGCTATCATCTGACAAGATGATGTAATCATCACATCTGTATGTATGATACGAAAGCTGATAAGAAAATATCTAGAGAAATGCACGGTGCCAAGTGGGCCACTTTTGGTAAGCAGAACTGGTGATGCCACGCTCAATATACGCTTTGGCAAGGCAGCTGGTGTGATGGCCCAACTCTCCAAACGGGCATGGGACAACTGACCATGGGACAACTGATAAGCTGACCAAGACCACAAAAATGAAGATTTACCAGGCATGTGTACTTAGCACTCTACTGTATGGCAGTGAGACCTGGATGCCATACACACACCAAGAGTGTCGTCTAAATATCTTTCACCTGCGCTGCCTCCGGAAAATCCTTGGTATCAAATGGCAGAATCGTGTCCCCAACAATGATGTCCTCAAGCAAGCAGGAATACCAAGTATGTTTGCACTCCTCACACAAAGATGTATGTATGTATACACACACACGCATGCATACATACACATGCATACACATATATATGAGTAGGAAACAACTTCTATCTCATTCCAGGGTGAAAAACTAGAGGTAGTCGATAGCTTCCGCTATCTGGGCGACCAAGTTAGTAGTGGGGGTGGGTGCGCTGAAAGTGTAGCTGCTAGAATAAGAATAGCCTGGGCAAAGTTTAGAGAGCTCTTACCCCTGCTGGCGACAAAGGGACTCTCACTCAGAGTAAAAGGCAGACTGTATGACGCATGCGTACGAACAGCCGTGCTACATAGCAGTGAAACATGGGCTGTAACTGCTGAGGACATACGTAAGCTCGCAAGGAATGAAGCCAGTATGCTCCGTTGGATGTGTAATGTCAATGTGAATACCCGTCAGAGTGTAAGTATCTTGAGAGAAAAGCTGAACATTAGAAGCATCAGTTGTGGTGTGCAAGAGAGACGATTGCGCTGGTATGGACATGTGGTGAGAATGGATGAGGATAGCTGCGTGAAAAAGTGCCACACTCTAACAGTTGAGGGAACCCGTGGAAGAGGTAGGCCCAGGAAGACCTGGGCTGAGGTGGTGAGGCAAGACCTTCGTACATTGGGCCTCAGCGAGGCGATGACTACTGACCGAGACCTTTGGAAATGTGCTGTGCGTGAGAAGACCCGGCAAGCCAAGTAAGATCGTTGCCAGTGCCCCTGGACTGGCTCTTGTGCGGGTGGCACATGAGATGCACCATTTTGAGCGTGGCCGTTGCCAGTACCGCCTGACTGGCTCCCGTAGGATTTTCGAGTGAGATCGTTGCCAGTGCCCCTGTACTGGCTTGTGCGGGTGGCACATAAAAGACACCATTTCGAGCGTGGCCGTTTTCGTGCGGGTGACACGTAAAAGCACCCACTACACTCTCTGAGTGGTTGGCGTTAGGAAGGGCATCCAGCTGTAGAAACTCTGCCAAATTAGATTGGAGTCTGGTGTTGCCATCCGGTTTCACCAGTCCTCAGTCAAATCGTCCAACCCATGCTAGCATGGAAAGCGGACGTTAAACGACGATGATGACGATGATGATGATATATATATAAACATCTTGCCATCTATCCAACTTCAAATATTTCATTCCTGTAATGTAATGCACCTGATGATCCATAGTGATTGGGACATCCAATACAGAGGCTCTAGACAATTACAACAGTGAAATATACATATGGAGCAAATGATATAAACTTTTATTTATCATAATTTCTTATACAAGGTGCAGGAGTGGCTGTGTGGTAAGTAGCTTGCTTACCAACCACATGGTTCTGGGTTCAGTCCCACTGCGTGCCACCCTGGGCAAGTGTCTTCTACTATAGCCTCGGGCCGACCAAAGCCTTGTGAGTGGATTTGGTAGACGGAAGCTGAAGGAGGCCTGTCGTATTTATGTATATATATATATATATATATATATATATATATATATATATATATATATGTATGTGTGTATATGTTTGTGAGTCTGTGTTTGTCCCCCCAACATCACTTGACGACCGATGCTGGTGTGTTTACGTCCCTGTAACTTAGCGGTTCAGCAAAAGAGACCGATAGAATAAGTACCAGGCTTACAAAGAATAAGTCCTGGGGTCGATTTACTTGACTAAAGGCGGTGCTGCAGCATGGCTGCAGTCAAATGACTGAAACATGTAAAAGTGTATGCGTGTGTATGTGGGCGGGGTGGATGTTTGTAAGAATTATGTCTGTGATCAATAACACACTATGAGAAATAGCATCAAGCTTTTAAAAAGTGGAATGGTTTCAAGCACTAGGGAGAAATAATTTTCTTTTCTTTTCCTTTTCTTTCTCTTTTTCTTTTTTAGTTTTGGCTATATAAAAGATAATTTCCAGTTATTTTTTTAATATTGCTCAGCCATGGTATTTTACAGTTAAGGAGTAGTTAGTCATCAATACATTGTAGTTTCCAGGGATAGTTATGCTTAAATCTAAATAAACTAAGTTCATGAAGATTAATTAAGAATAGATATAAACAAGGACAAGTTTCTCTATATCACGGAGATGTGTACTTAGAGTTTTATTTCATGTGAAATATGGGTGTTTAATGTGCTACTCTATATATGTACTGATCAACAAGACATTGTACTTAATCAGCTTTACTGAAAATAGATTCCTAGCATTTTACTTGACACCATGTTAGTTGAGTAATTATAGAATAACTTTAAGCTACAATTTTTGTCAACATGATAACCTGAACACATTAATAAGATGTGTTTACAAAATTTCAAGTGAATTTCAAGTTTGTAAGTAAAGAAAATGCACAGAACTATATGTTAAGAAATTCCTAGATGGAATGTAAAGCTAACAATAGATTTTTAAAATCTACCCTTAAAATGCTTTTCATATGTACATCAAAGTTTTATTCTGTATTTCAGAATTTATCCATTAACCTATTAAGAATAAGCATCTTCATGTGTACTGAAATAATTATAAGAAATAAAAAACAATAATTAAAAATATAAACAAATTATATCCCTTAAATACAAATGGATTTCAAATGAAATCTTGAAAATATTTTTAAAATTCGGGAAAAATTTTTGCTGTTTTGTTTCTGTACTCATTTGCTTGGTAGAAGTATTTCATTCGTGCATCCTGCTGAGAGATCTAACCATATCTCTGCTTGCTGAAACTCAACTCCCCTCTCAACATGTACCCTTGAGCATGCCAATATATCTTCATGACGTTAACAGTGATTCCTTGTAAGATTTAAGCCTGTTTAATTGTTCTTTAAATGCATGTTGAAATATCTGATTATTTGGTATCATGAAAGGATTCTAATTTTTATTTTCTTATTCTAATTTGTCACTCTCGTTAGTTTTTATTGCTTACTATCTTCACACTACACTTTCACAAAAGTTTATATAAATGTTACTTTCCTCTTCATTATTGATGTCAGCATATGACTTTAGATCCTAATCTTTCTTTATCCACGTCTCCATTCTCTCGTGACTTGACATCACGAGGTGCTTTAAAGTAGTTGGATGCAGCTATTTTATTTGTTTCTTTTATTTATTTATTTATTTACTTTGAAAGCTTCTAAGATATGACTGTTAACCATGACAAACTTGCTAAAAAGAATCAGTTCTCTGATGATGCTTTTACTTTCTCTTTTGTCTTTATTGTATTTTAAAGATATTATTTAATTTTTTTTACAATATTAATTTATTCAAAATGTAATCAAACTTTTTTACTACTCTTACTGTAGTTTTTAACAAAATAAACATGTTGGAGCTTTTATTGACTGGTCTTTTAAGTTTAATCAAAGTATCGTTGTAATTTAATCATTATAGACAAAATAACATAGTAGCTAAACAGATCTTACTCATATGAATTTCTCCTGTTTTGAAAACAGAAGTTTTGTTGATTAGACATCATCATTAGCAGTATCATCTATTTTGCTTCAATAGAAACTTTCTTAGTGTAACATTTGAAGTGTGTGCATAACAGAATGTGTAGACATGTAGGTATATGTATCTTAATACAGAAATATAAATGATGCATGGGTATACATGTATATTTATGTGAGTGTGTATGTGTGAGTGTGCAAAGCAGTTTAAGAATATATTTTCTCAGTATACAGAATTTGGTGAATTAAAGAATATGTTATTAACTACTCAAGTATAGACAGACTATTTAATAAGATGCAGTAGGAATAATGAAGGTTTAACATTGATGATACTTTTCAAATTCTTTGATTTTTATTCTATAATGCAGTTTGCGAACTATAGCATCATGGGTTACAGGATACTAAACAAAGAAAGTACTTAATATTCATGCTAGTATATATAATTATTATATTTGGAGATTTAAAATTCCATTACTCAAGTTACCTGTAGCTAAGATCTATTATCAAATGACTTGTTTTCTCATTTTCCAATCCTTATTTGATATTTTAAATGCATAGTCTTTGACCATTATCACTTATTAGAGTTCTTGTATTTATGTATTCGATAACTACTGGATTTGGTCTGTGTAGTTTTGTCATCATCATCATCATCATCATCATTTAACGTCCGCTTTCCATGCTAGCATGGGTTGGACGATTTGACTGAGGACTGGTAAACCAGATGGCTACACCAGGCTCCAATCTGATTTGGCAGAGTTTCTACAGCTGGATGCCCTTCCTAACACCAACCACTCTGAGAGTGTAGTGGGTGCTTTTACTCTTGTCTTTTGTTCAAAGTCATATAAAGCAGTTATAATATATAAATTTTCTTGCAACTCTGGCATTGTGGTACACAAATTCAATAACTGATACATTACCAAGTTACCAATATATATATAGGAATAAAATGTCTTGGTAGTATACAGAATAGTAGGTATCACAGTGGGAATATCTCTTCAAAAGGAAAAGGATAACTATGATTAGTATAACTTATAGATAACTAATTAGATCCCAGAGCATGTTTCTGAGTGCTGCATATCAATGCCTCAGTGCATCCTTTCAGATCACTTTTCCTAAGCTACCTTCAGGTGTTAGTTTTGTCTTTCCCTTTCATTTCTCTGAGGTATTGCCATTTTCACATTGCAGTTGCTCAATTTTTGTTCTCCGTCTTGTTTCTTAAATACTTTTGGGTGCGTCACATTTTCACTAGGTATCATGCTATTTCAATCAGCAACAACCAAAGGTTCAATCTGTTGTTTGATGCACCATCCCAGATTGTTTACAACACAGATCTTGCATCCTGTGACATCTCTTCCTTCCTTGTTTCTAGACGCATGCTATCTATCCACATCATTTTTAGGGTACAATTCCTAGTTCATTGTCAACATTTTCTTGGTCTTTCAATCCATTTCCTCAAGCTTGTTCTTTGTTCAGCTAACAACACCTGTGCCATATCACATTAAGGAGACAGCCCATTCATCCATTGCCCTGATCTTGTTCTTTCCATTGAGTCTACTCTCCATAATTAATTTGATTCTCCTAAGGTATTCTCACCTAAAACTTTCTTTCATCTCACTCTCCATGGTTTTATCATTTCCAAAATACCCAGATACTTGTGTCTTTCCACCTCAACATCCTTAATTCTCTCACTATTGGATAGTTCTACACCATCAGATGACAAAACTTTGCCTTTTTTATGATAAACACACCACATTTATTTATCTCAGTTTCCATCATGATATCTTTACTGAGTATTGGCACTGTCAAAACCAGACCATCTATTCCATGCTTACTCTTACCGAAGATCTTTAAAACATTCATATACAACAGATGCTTTAGCTTTTCTCCACTTTTCAAAGTGTACCCTGATGTCACTTGCAGCATCTGCATGAGGAGTATCATACAAATTACAAACAGCAATGTCGACAGACTATCTCCCTAAACATGCTTCTCCTGATGTTGGCCTCCACATGATGTTAACTCTGTATTCCAATTCTTCATTGATCTAATAAAATTCAAAATGTTATCAGACACCTGTACTAACTGGAAACTTTCTAAAATCCAGGAATGGGGAACCATGTCATAAGCTTTCTTATAACCAATCCACACAATATCCAGATTAGTATGTCTTTTCTTACAGTTGTTGAGTGTCAATCTGTTCATCAGAATTTGATCTTTTGTCCCTGGGCTTATCCTCCTGCATCCTTTCTGTTCCACTGACAGCTTGTCATTCATTTCAAGTCATACACACAATTAGATATTGTTCCTGTCATCAACTTCCACATTAAGGTTAGGCAGGAGACTAGCCAGTAATTATCCACTGCATTACATTTACTGGGATCCTTTTGGCAAAGAACCGTTTTCCCTGTGGTCATCCACTTCAGGATTTTCACCCATTTGTTGATCATTTCATCTATCTGTGTAGCTATTCTTTCATGTAATCCTAGGTAATTTTTTAGTTAGTATCCTTGTATCCCATCAGGACCTGACCATTTCCAGTCTGGAGCCTTCATTGTCAGTTCAGTCACCATTTCACTTGTTATCCTTATATTATTTTCACTTCATTTTTCTCAATCTTAATTATTTCAACCATTCAGGATCTTTCTTATAATTGTTTCTGTTATCCTGGATGTCACTCTAAAATCTCCTGCTTTCTTCAGCATCAGGTTTCTCACTGCTGTTAACCTCTCTGTTCAGTTGCTGATAAACCCTTTTCAGATCCTGTTGGAACAATCTATTGATCTTATATTACAGTTCTATATTTAGGAGATGAGGAATTATGTACATTATTTACATTATTTACATTTGACGGATATTTGTTCTCATCTTGTTTGTTGTTAACACAACGTTTCGGCTGATACACCTTCCAGCCTTCTTCAGGTGTCCTGGGGAAATTTTGAACCTGGGTTCTCATTCCTTAGGTATTTTTCGAAAAATACTTTAGAAATGAGAACCCAGGTTCAAAATTTCCCCAAGACACCTGATGAAGGCTGGAGGGTATATCAGCCGAATCGCTGTGTTAACAACAAACAAGATGAGAACAAATATCCGTCAAATGTAAATAATGTAAATAATGATCTTATATTGTTCAATTCTTTGCTCATAGCTCTTAGTTTTTGTAGCTTTAGCCTGCAACCTTTGTTTCAGTTTCAATCTGAAACAAACAACAACAACAACTACTACTACTACTACTACTACTACTACTACTACTACTACTACTACTACTACTACCGTTCTGATAGTGATGGATTGGCAGTATCAGAAAAACATCAGACAAAATACCTTCTGGCATTTAGTTAGAGCCCTTTACATTCTGAATTCAAATCCTATCAAGGTTGACCTGGCTTTTCATTCTTCTGGTGTCAATAATGATAAGTACCAGTGAAGCACTCAGGTTGATGTAATCACCTAACCCCTACCGCAAATTTCAAATAATGCGTATATGTTAGAAATCATTCTCCTATATAATTAAAGACCGAACATTTGGATCCATTTCTACTACATTGCTGCAAGTAATGTGTGTTTATTACATTCTATCACTTTCTTTAAATATTGTTAAATTTTCTTTTGAATGCCAGAATATTAAGAACATTGCAAAGTAAGAGGTGTCGACCATCTTAGTTTGCTGTATATTGCATCAAGAGTAATATTTAGTGAAATGAAATAGAATTGTAAAATAAAGAATTACAAAAGAAAAGTTTAAACAATTTAATTGTAATTTTCTAAAATCAATATGATATATATATGTATGTATGTATGTATGTATGTATATATGTATGTATGTATGTATGTATGTATGTATGCATGTATGTATGCATGTATGTAGGTATGTATGTATGTGCATGTGTGTACATATGCATACATATACAAATAAATGTGTGTGAGCATATATATATATATATATATATATATATATATATATACATACACACATATATGTATATATATAAAATAATTAATATATGTGAGTGTGTGTGTGTATGTATATGTATGTGTGTGTATGTATAACTATATATATATATATATACACACACACACACATACATATATATATATATATATATATATATATATATATATATATATATATATATATATATATATATATATATATATATTGTGAATTAACTAAATTTTACATGCCATTATAGTAAGAGGAATAGTATAGTATACAGTATATTTACTATGACTGCATAAAAAGAAGAAAAAAACAGTTACACAAAACTTTCTTCTAATTTACTACTACATAATATATACCTATCTGTGGTCATGAAAGTGGGTATATACAGTTGTTGATACAGAACAACAGAACATACAAATTCTGTTGTTAACACTAAAACACATATATGCATACACACAAACACATAAACACGTCAGGTACATATACATATGGATAAAGGCAGTGAAAGATTGATAGAGACAGCTTATTCATGCATATATCTGAGGTATATCAAGTTTCTTTCAACCTTTCTTTCACTCTCAGAAAACACTCACACATGCATTTACAAATACCTACATACATGTGAACATTTGTATATTTGTACATATATATTTGGTTGTGAATATATATGTATGCAATTGTAGGCACTTTTGTATTCTAATAAATAAGGACTGGCTTCATATACAGTTTTTACAAGTCTCAATGAACAGAAATGATGTCTGGAGGAGAGCCTTACTTGCATTAAGTATTTCCTTCTATCTACAACTACCAAACAGCCAAAATCAATGTTCCTTTCAAGAAATGAAGTGGCAGTAATAAGGTGCATACCAATGTTGTTATTGTTTCTTTTTCATTGTTAGGTATTCTTCTTCTTTCAAGTGAGCAATAACTCACCAGCAGTCCACAAAGACACTTAGCTTAAAATTATAATCTTTATTGAGAAATGTGTCTTGTGTAATTATCAAAGAACTGACACATTCTTCCAACTTGTTTTTTACAGCATCGTTTAGATAATGAAGTGTAATTAAGACAAGTGCTTAGCTTACTACTGGTGTTCAATATTTTTTCTTATTTTCTATTGGCAGAATTTTTTCAGAATTTGCTTTTTATATTTCCTCCTTCTCTCGCACAACAAAGAACAATCTATTTTCTCTTCTCTTTTCTGTTCCCTCTCATTCACTCTCTCTACCCCTCTCTGTTTCCTGAAAGTGAGAGATAGAAATAAATGAGAGAGTGGGTAGGTCCTTTGGTACTCAATTTCTTTTTATATATTTCCATTCTTTAGAATATCTATTCAATCTAACTAAATAAGAAAGAGCAAGTGGACATACTATGCAATTAAACACAATTGCATTTCATACTCTAGTCAATTTTTCCACCATATCTAAAAGAAAGTTACATTATGAAAATTAATTTTATAGCTTATAACACAAAATGTTATTTATTTATTTTTGTGGTAGCTTTCTACATTTAATGATAGTATTGATAAGAATATACTCATATTAGGAGAAAGAAAAAAATAAAAAAATTGCTATTTTATTACACATTATACTTGAGAATCTAGCAAACTCAACCTAAAGTCATAGCAATTTTGTCAATATAATATAATTTGTGCATTTCTTGGATATTTCATAAGACAGAGGCTCCCTAGAAAGTTAGTTTATATAAGCTAAAATTAGAAATATCAATCTGTCTTGGGACATGATTTTAAAATTTGGCTTTTTAATTATATCCAAATAATAAAGAAGTTATGTATCAAAAGCCATTGCTTTATATTCAATGTAAAATTTAGCTCCATTTTTTAAAAACTTTCTAGAAACTTTCTATAACAGGTCACAAGTTACCTAATAGTCTTTCTCATCCAGATTTAAAATAAGTCATTTGTCATCATTAAAATTTATAGTTTGCAATTTATTTTATTTTTGATTTTGATAAATACCATATTCATAAAAACTAAAAGACAAACCTGAGATGGATGAAAGAAAAAGAACGAACAAGGAATGTTAATGTTTAGACAGAGGGGAATGCTACATATTTAGTATACAAGGAGAGTAGCTGAAAGTAAAACAATTGCCAATATTTTGTATTATTAGGTTCAAATGTGTTAGATATTCTGAACTGCTAAGCTGTGTGCCTATGTAAGGATGTCATCAAAGGTGTGTGTGTAATGATAATAGCACTAGTACTGAAAGGAAGGAGACAAAGAAATGCTACTATGAGCGGTTGTTGAACGAAGTGAAAGCATGGAAGGAAGAGGGGATAATTTAAGTAGCCCCAACAGAGAGACCAGCTTGGATTTCAATTGATATGTGGTTGAAAGGGCCACTAATGATATGAAGGAAAGCAAAGCAACTGAATCCTCAAGGATGGACACTGAGCTGCTGAAAATATCTGGTAAGATAGGCAGAAGTGAGTCATTTGTATAGTTAGGGAAATGCTATGCCCAGTGACTGGTATAGAAGAAGCATCTTTAACTGCTACAAGAGCAAAGTAGATGCTCTAGAATGGTGTAACTAGAAGAGTAACATGTTGATGGATCAGATTATGAAAGTAGCAGTAGAAAATTAGCTTAGATGAGATGTGGCTTGAGTTTGAGTTTGAGCCACTAACAAGAGGGCACTACAGATGCCCTCTTGTCAGTGATACAATGACAGGTAAAGCTATTAGCTATCATTGATCTGGAGAAGACCTTTGAAAGGATAAGCTGCTCTAAGGTCTGATGGTCACTAAAAAACTGGGCATAGATGAATGGTTTGTGTGATCCTTCCAAGCCCTGTACAAGTGTACTGTTGACAAGATAAGAGCTAACAATGAGTTCAGCAAAGAATTTAGCATCAGAGCTTGGTTCTTAGCTCCTTACTTGTTTACTATAGTTCTTCAGGACATAACAAAGGATTTCAAGACCAGCTGTGAATGGGAACTCCAGTCAAAGAAATGGAAGGAAGGGTCCCAATGTAAAAGAACAGCCTTGAAACAAAGGTCTAAAAGTCAATCCTACATAGATAAAAGTTTTAGCAAGAAAATATTTAAACTTCTACTGGCATCTGGGAAGTGATCATGCTTGATATGCAGTTAAGGATGTAGAAATTTTATATTGTCTACCAAATATGTGTACAAAAGATATTGTGGTGTCATAGATAAGCTGCAGAGAAGAAGGATTTTCTAGATAGAAATTGCACAGTTATAGCTGAGAGTTGGGAGTTCAGGACGCTATTCCTATATTGTTAATAAAGGGATTCTTTCTCTGAGTGAGTGACAGATTGTCTGATGCACGTGTAGAAAGTGTGATACTAAATGGAAATGAAGCATGTGCATTAATTATGTAGGATGGGGAAAGGCTGGATTGATAATGAGGTGAGTTTTCATCTGTTGATGTGTAATGTTTGGAATATGAATGATGGAATATAGATAAAATAATGGGAAATATGCCTACAGGAATCATCTCTAGGCTATACAAGAGAAAATTGTACATGTACAGTCAAATGAAACTGCACCTGCTACAGCTTACTTACAGGTACAAAGGGTTAAGACTAAAAACATGACATATTAAGGTCTTTTCATATGTTATCCACATTATTTTATATTCTTTCTTGAGTTACAACTTGTATTTCAAAATACTAATTTACTCTTCTTTTTTATCAGTCACTTTTAAAACTATTCTTGACTTGAATTACACCTATCTTTTATTTATGTTCAAGGATAAAACATAAAACACCAAATATTAAATTTAAGTTGGAAATTATTGAAATAGTAATATTTGTGGTCTTTAAAAACTTATTAGAAGCAACTAAACAGTCATAACATATCAGATATTTAAAGACTAAAGCAGTTTACGACCAGAAGAAACAAACTCTGAAACAACCTAAACAGTTTGTGAAAGGGAAAAAAATCAAGTTTTAAAATCTCTGCCAATGACAGGATCAGTAAAGTATAAAGAAAGAAAGTAAGCTTAAAACTGCTGTGATGTGTGTAGTTTATATTTTCATGTTTCATTGAGAAGCATAAAAAAATTATAAAGCTTCTATCAAACAAAAATACTTATGTATGAAGAATTACAAGAAAGAAGTTACTATTCTGAGGCAGCGATACAAAGGTATTTATATCCAAGTGCACTCCAATTCTAGAATCTTTCAGGAAAAATAGTTTTATACAGCCTATATATCTCTATATACTTGTGTAATAAAAACAGATGAATAGATTACCTGGTATTGCTACATAAACATAATGCAGCCAGGTATGACGTGTAGACAACATCCATAAAATCATGTGATACATTATGTATTCTCAACTCAATGGGCTTATCAAATATACATGTTGATGATCTGTTGATTAATTAACATGTCACTGCCTGCTTGTATATTTGGTAAACCTGATGAGTTAAGAGTTGTATGATGTATTACATACTCTTATGAATGTTATGCATACTGCATACCTGACTCTACCATGCTTACATTGCAACAAAGATTCTTAATAAAACTATTGTACCAGTACCACTTAACCCATTTGTCTGCTTTTATTATGTATTTATGCCACACCTAAGGTTCCGTTTATCTTTGGATACTTTTGGGTACTACAAGATGATCTCTTTATGCTGGAATAAAATGGAAAGGAAAATTGAAATAGATTAAATTAAACTTTTGTAATAATTAGTTCTGGAAGTTTATATAGTTTTCTTATAAAGATCTCAAGGTGCTACAATCAGAAGGACACAAAATACAGCACCATATGATTTTTATAAGAAAAGTATATGAACTATCATTTATTTCAATTTCATTTATTTCAACTTTTTTTCCCATCTTATTCCAACCTGAAGGGGTTGTTTTAAGTATCTGAAACCAGTACATATTTTCTTCCTGTTTTTCCATGGTAGAGTTCTTTAAGCAATTTCTTCTTAATTTTTCAATGTATATATATAAAAGCTATTTTTGTAAATCTACGTGTGTTTTGATTCTTCAAGTCTCTTCTGTGCAGTTGTTTTTGAACTTATATTTAAAGGAAAATTATATGTGTGTCAATAGTCCAGTTTAAAATAATGTCCTTTTATTGTCAAGTTTATGTGAAGTTACAGAAATCAAATAAGAGATGGAGTGTGTGAAAGAAATTTGTTCCTCTTACTCAAAAAGTTGATCAGACATTTCAAAAATTAGATTACGATGTCTTCCAATAGAAATCTTTGTGTTGCTTTTTAGGGTTCTGTCTGTGCAGAAAGAAGACATCCTGACTGAAAGTGTTGGATCTATAATTGCATCTTAAATCCTAAATATTTGAGACAAAATATCAATTGAATGTTTTGTTTAATCAGCTACTTGTGTGCCATAGGTTTTCTTACACAAAGCTAATACAATTTATCTTCTCAACAAGCTGTTTAAACAAATTACATACCTTGGATTTGTCATCAATGACAATCTTTTTATTTTAAGAAAATCATAGAAAATGTTAACAAGTGTTTGCATGGTATGGAAGTATATATATAAAACATAGATACATATGAAATTCTTAATTAGCATTTTCAAAAACTGACTGGAACAGCTGTCACTTAAGCTGCTGACTATGAAGAATTCTTGACATTCAGGTTGTCACATTGTCTGATTTGCTAATTATGTACACTCTGTCCAGTAACATAGATTTTTACTGGCATAGATATCTTTTTATTATAGCCACACAGGGCTAAATACAGAAAATGGACAAATTACAAAGTAGAGCTTGGGGGGGGGGGGATAATTTGGATCAAAAGGGATCGCGGGAAGAAAAGAAAAAAAAAAAAAAAAAAAAAACGGGGGGGCGATCAATAGGGATCGTGTATCACAGTCGATGTAAAAAACGGGGAACAGATTAGGTTTATCCGTGGAGAGAAAAGCCTACGGAAAAGACCACGGTCACCTCAGGCTTTTTTTTTTAAAGGTACATGAAAGTAAGTACCTTCTCTCTTTTTGTCTCTTTTTGTTACAAGTCTATGCTTAAAATGGTGTCGTCTTTCATTCTTACCATTCTTGCCACATTTACCCATTTTTTATTGAAACTTTCATTCGACAACACTTTCCTCTCTATCCTCATCCTCCTTTTCAAGTGGTACTTGAAAAAGTTGACGAGGGACTGACCAGAGAGGAAAGTGTTTGTTTGTAGACCTTTCAAACGCGTCCACCACACGCATTCTTTTGCCATAGCTATCAGTGTTACAAAAACCGTTTTTCCTTCCCGTTTAAAGGAAGGTGGCGGAACAATATTCACGATAGACTCGGCTGATAAGTGGGCTCGTCCCACACGCGACAACAGCCGTTCGACGAAGGTCCACAGCTCTGAAATATCTGGACACTGCACGAGTGCGTGCAGAACGGTTTCGTCGCTCTGACCGCATCTCGGGCAGGTCGGTCCGGTGGTTTTCGAACCGTGTCTGTAGATCTTCTCTCGAACTGGTAGTGCGTCTCGATAGCATTGCCAAGCCAGGGATCTCTGGAAATTATCCATTGGCCCCGGCCCGAACGTCGTCTTGAAAAGGCGGGTTAAGAATTTCTCGTCGACACCCAGGTTTGCCCCGAGAGTGTCGTCAGACCTCCCCTCCACTAGTACTCTATAGAACGCATTGGTCGTTTGGAAGTTGCACAAGTTTGATCCCGGACGGCAGAGCTGTTGTAGAGCTTGGCGACACTCGCGGTGCCATTCGCCCAGTTTCGGTCTCTTCCTGATCCATGTTTGCAGTTCGGTGAGTGAGACGAGCTGCGGGAAGGCGTGCCTCACAAACGGCGCCCACACCTGTTCACCGTCGTCAATGAAGTTCCAGAGATGCCGCAGTCTCAGCGCATGTCTGCGCATCATTAACCACGGCATCCCCAGTCCTCCACGTAACGGTTGTTGACAGCAAATGGATCGCCTCACCATCGGAACGCCACCCTTCCACAGAAAGCGGAAAAGTATGCGTTCTAGTTTCGTGATGGTGGCATCGGGACAAGGCACGACGGTCAGGCGGTAATCGATGACTGATGCGATATACACATTAGCCACCTCCGCCCCGCCTTTTAGAGATAACTTTCTCTCAGCCCATGTTTGGCTGAGTTTGATCACTCTACTGGTGATCTCGTCCCAGTTCTTATCCATTTGGAGGTCCGGACTGAACCAGACCCCGAGCAGTTTAACCGGTCCGTCCGTCCAGCGTCCCACTACGGAGTCACTGTTGGACGGTATGGGCTTGCTTCTCCAGGTGCCGAGTAACAAACCCACTGACTTTTCCGGGTTAATTTTTGCTCCTGTCACCGTTTCGTATTCTTTAAGTGTCTCGCCTAGCATCTCGACGTGCTTTTCGCTCGACACTATGACGGTGACATCGTCCGCATATGCAGACACGCTCGTCCCGCAACCCAGCTCTCGTGGGATACCCCTCAGTGTCGCCAGCTTCCGCAGTAGTGGTTCGATCGTCAATACATACAGAAGCGCCGACAAGGGACATCCCTGACGGACCGAACGCGTGATGTCGAACGGTTTTGACAGGTGACCGTTTACCCGTATTACCGATCGGATGCCGCTATACAAGGCAGCGATCCAACCGCGGAAGACGGGACCAAAGCCAGCTGCCCTGAGGACGGCCGCTAGGTATCGATGGTCGACCCTATCGAAGGCTTTAGATTGATCTAAATTGATCAGCGCCCCACCCATGCCAGGATCCTTAACTACCCTGTCCATGATGTAGCGCATGAGGTGGAGGTTGTCATGGATACTTCTGCCCGGCACGGCGCATGTTTGCGCCCTGTCGACCAGTTTATCGATGACAAGCGCCAACCTCTCGGCTATTACTTTGGCCAAAATTTTCAAGTCTGCGTTGAGCAGAGTGATGGGCCTGAAATTATCTATAAAATTCCCCTTGTTTGGGTCTTTCTTCAGCAATGTCACTGCACCTCGGCTCACGAAACCCGGAATTCTCCCGTTTTGTTGCCAGTTGCAGTAGACTGATGCCAAGAGGTCGCCAAACAAGTCTGGCATTTGACAATACAGCTCGTAGGGTAGACCATCCAATCCAGGTGACTTATCCCTCGCGCAGCCCGCCATAGCATCCCTTACTTCAGCAGCTGTGATGGGACCCTCACAACACTCTGCCTCTCCCGCCGAGAGCCGCGGCAGGCCGGTCAGGTAGGCAGTGAAGTCCATCCTGCGTTCCGACTCACCGCTCGCACCGAACAGTCGAGCAAAGTGCTGTTGAAAGGCCCCACACATCCTTTCGGGTTCGAGCAGACTACATCCCTGTTCATCGATTAGAGACCGAATGGTGGCTCTGTTACCGCGTTGCGCCTCCGCCACCCGGGCCTCTCGCGCAGCTTCGATCCCTTCGTTCCTTAAGGCACGCATTTTAGCTCTGACGACGCAACCTTCGTGTTTGGCGTTGAGGTGTTGGTCGAGGGCCATCCTCGCAGCCAAAACGTTGGTTGCGCTGCCAGTTGTAAGTGCCTCTTCTAGTTTCTTAACTAAGTCTCCCTCTACTCTATTTCGATCTATCGCTAGTTCTTTACTAAACCTAATAGATTCCGATTTGATTGCCATTTTCAGGGCAAACCACCAGCGGTTGTTAACGATGGCTCCTGTTAACGCCCTCTTAATTAATTCGCTAATTCGGTTCCTGTAAACCTGCCGCGCTAAGAGCGAAGCGTTCAGTTTCCAGTAACCGGGACCCTGCCTATGTGTCTTATCTAAGTCGAGCGTACACGTCACAAACTTGTGATCTGTGTAGCTGACTATTTTAAATTGTGGACATCCTACACTATCTCTATCCGCTGTCCTACATAGAACTCTATCTAGATACGATCTCGACGATCCGACGCGGTTTGTCCAAGTCCACGTTGGCACGTTCGGATGGTCGAGTCGGAACCTGTCAGACAAATGGAAACGTCTGAGCAGGTCTTTGAGGCACTTACATCCCCTTCTACTCCTATCCACTCCCACATAGTCTATATGCGTGTCCAAGGTAGCGTTCCAGTCCCCTACTAACAGTAAAGGTCGTGACGTTCCCAGGAAAACCTCTAGACGTCTAAGGAAATCCGCCCGACCCGTTAAGGACGGTGCATACACTGCCACCAGACGGAAAGCACACCCGTTTGTGCTATCGACGTCCAAGACAACCAGCCTACCCTCCGGGTCTAGGAATATTGGCCTTACTTTTAGGTTCAGACTCTTCCGAAAAAGCACCGCGGTACCACCACCACCCATGTTTGGCAGACAGGGAGAAAAATAAATGTCGAAATGTCCACCAAACATGGACTTGAGGGCCCGCGGGTTACTGAGTCTGGTTTCACTGATAGCCATGATTTCTATGTTCTGTGACTTGATGTCATTTAGAAGGTAACCTTGCTTCCAAGCTGACGCCAAGCCACGTACATTTACACAACCTAATTTAAGCATAGTTGAAGTCGAAATTTGTGTTTCATACACGACAGTAAAAGAGACAAGAGAGAAGGTTACTTACTCGTTTCGAAAGTTTTAGCTTCCACTTCTTTTGAAGTATCTTGGATGAGGTTTTTGAAGAGTTTCTTTGATAAATATTTTTGGAACCCCCCAACCGCATTTGGAAAGAGGGTTTTGAGTGTGTGGTGCTGCGTTTGTGTGATGTGAACTATTTTGATGTGTTTCGGTGGTGTAGTGCGTGGATGATTGTTCAGCTTATAATTATCTTCAGAAATGTTTGTTTGCGATATGATGTAGTCCATTAATTTTGTGTTTGTTGTGTCTATCGCTGATAGCATTGTGTGTGTTTTTGTGATGTTGGTGCTGGTTTGTTTGTGCAAGGGGCTTTCAGCGGTTACATATTTCCCTGCTTTGCATGCATTTAATTTTGGGGTTGTTTTTGATCTTTTTCTTTTACTTCCTGTGGCTATTTGCCATTCTGTAGAACTTTCATCGTTAGACGAAATGTCTGACGAATCAGAAGGGAGTAAAGGCAAAGCATTTGGTTCTATTTGTGTGTTTATCGATGGTGTTGTGGTGTGTGGTGTGTGTGTTGTTGGGGAATTGGGAGTAGTATTGGTCTTTTCTTCGTTCTCAGTGGTTGTCTTCTTGGTTGTTGTTCTTGGTGTTGGTGTTGGTCTGTCTTTAGTTGTTGTTGGTGGTGTTGTTTCTGTTTTTGACTCAGGTGGTGGTGTTGTTTGGTTGGGTTGGTTTGTTCGTTGTTGCCGTTCTTTCGTTTTCGCATATAGCTGCTTGATCAGTTGTGCATACGGTGGTGTGGGTAATAATGCTGGCATAGATAATTTACACAACATGTAGAATCGCTTCACCCTAAAGGTTTCCCTACATTCGGGCTAGAGAATTGGTTTTCCATAATAAAGAGGTATGCAAATAAAACATGGAAGCTCTAAGCTTGGATGTAAGACCCTGGGATGAAAAAAGACATACTGATGTTTAGAAAACAAAAACTATACTGAGTACAAGATCAAACAGTTTTTAAACAACAATAACAGCTTCAGATTAATCTACAGCTGGAGAAGGTATTACTCTCAAAATGATCATGTCAGCTATAGATGTACTTAACAACAATGGTACATCACACAAGGGGATATTGGTGTTCGCATCTATAAATTTTTGAAGCAACCCAAAATACTCATGGCGTTATTGTGGATGATAATGAAGCTGAAGTGTTAGATTAGCTAGGCATCCCCACAAGCATCATCTGATACTTCAGTGAAATGGGACATTAACAGCATCAAATGCTTCCTTGCCAGCAGGCCCAAAAAGTTTACAGAGTTTACACTGTATCACCTGATCTATACAATAAACCAAAGATCAGTCAGATGGCAGAAACAGTAGAGTACTAGACTAAATACCTATTTAGAGATGCTCTTCTTGTTCTGACTTCAAATCCCTTTGAGGTTGATTTTATCTAATACCTCACAAGGGTCAATAAAATGATTATCAGACATATATTTATGTTGTAACTTCTTGAAGGAAGGAAGTGTAGTTGATACAATCTATTATATCACCACCCCATTCAATAATTTGTGGCATAATGCCAGTATTAGAAATCAATATTATGTAAGCATAAAAGCAGATGATGATAGAACCAGTAGGGTGTTAGACAAAAAAAATCTTTTGTCTAGTTTAGTTACATCCCTTTACATTCTGAATTTATATCTCTGCCTTTCACTGACAAGAGTCAATATATGTCCCAATCATGTACTGGGGATGACTTAATTGACTGTGCCTTCATCTAAAATATTTGCAGCCTTCTACTGATGTTAGAAATCAATGTGAGCATAACTTTGTCTTTCAATATCTGAGAAGGAAATATGAGAAGCTAGAAATTAAAAATCATGGAAGTTTTTTTTTCTTTGTCGATTTTACTTTTAATCTATGTTTTGATATATTGACAGATATTCATAATTTTTTTAAAACAATTATTCATTGAGAGTTTTTTTTTTATCATCAGTTTATTATTAATTTATTATCAAGTTCAGTACTCTTTACCTATTATTATTCTAATTTTTATTATTATCATCATCATCATCATCATCATCATTGTTGTCATCGTCGTCGTCGTCGTCATCATCATCATCATCATCATCAGCATCATCATCAAAATTTAATGCTTTATTGCCATTCTAAATTGGTTCTGGTGTCTGGCATTCATTAGTTGTTAGTGACTCTTAGGTCAGCTAATCATTGGGTTAAGAAGATTAGATAAAACATAATAAAAATAAAAATAAAAAAAAAGATATGACTATAGATAGGAATAGAACTGTAATATTGATTTACCTACCCAATGATTATGTTTTCTTGATTACAATTTTATATATCATTTCAACTCTAGTGACTTATCACTACAATGGCTGCTGTTGTTGCTGTTGTTCATTTTACATTAAGTATTGGATGAAAAGACAGCAATTAATCAGCAAAGAAATTTTTATCAAATATCAAGAAATATCAATGAAAGATATTTTACTTTTCTTTGATAGATTTTTTTTTTTTTTTGATTATATACATTCTGAAGATGTTGCCTAACATATGTACTTATGCTCATTATTAAAGAACATTCATATTCATTTATAAAGATAGGCTATGTATGTATTAAAAGGTTAAGGGAGCAAATAAGAATTAGGAATAGTAATTTTGAAATTTTAATTTATAGACTTAAGACTACCTTCTTCTTACTCAATACCTTACAGAATACCTTCTCTCTTACACAATAACTACTCATCTGTTTGATGTTGACCAATCAGCAAATTAAAAGTTATCTATAATTTAGAAGCTACCATCAGCCTAATTTCATTTTTTCATTTCCATTTTTACAGTTTACACTTTCTCTTAACAAATATTCCATTATGTTTAAAACTCATTTATTGAACGACGGGAATGATTCAGAACAAATCAAAATGCTTGTGATGTTGAGTTCAAACCCCACTAAGATCACTATTGTCTTTCATCTGTCTGGGGTTTATAAAATACATAGTGGTTAGGTATTATGGTCACTCTAGCTGAATGTGTCCTCTGACAGAAATCAAAGATCTTGTGCCAGTGTTGCAATTCTTTATTTGTTAAACTCTTCCAGTTGTAAAAATCAGAAGTGGTAGGATGTAGTAAATTTAGTTAACTCTTTGCTGCCCTAAAAAAACTGTTATAATTTTGTAAGATTAAAAAAAAAATCATTATTTTTAACTCTTCAATGTTAAAAAGGGAATTTCTGGGTACAGGTAAGAATGATTTTTTAGAACTTCTCAGGCATTTTTCTCAATTTTCTGTTAAAAGCATTTTAACTGCCATCGTTATATATGTTTTAATGTATACTTCCTCATTTTGGAATGAGTTGGAAAGGTACACATGCTGTGTACTATTCCTATCAAGTAGGCATAATTTTTTCTCTGAAGTTAAATGTTCCAATGAGATGAAACTCAATTATTTAATTCGATTTCTTTGTTCATTTTTATAACTCTTTTGTTACCTTAAAGGGTTCATCAATAAACCTGTAAGTCCATACCAAAGCAGCCACCTCTATTCACACCAGCTGATACTTTGAATTTCTAGGTGCTACCCTTTTTGTTCACTTTCAATGCCAAGCAACTTAATGTTGCCTGTTCAACAGATAGTTGAGTATTCCTCATTAGCCCCACAAAAATTATTCTGAATTCAATACCCATTTTCTTGATTGTGCATCATCGTATTTTACATACATATTTAACACAGAATGCCTTTTGCATGAGAGGAGAAAACCTTTCCTGCCAATACAGGCAACAGAATACAACTGCCCCAGCACTAATCTTATTCCTTAAAGTAATACAATTTTTCAACTACTTCTTGTAATTTGAATGGTCCATTCAGGGAAATGGCTACATTTCAGGGGCATCTCTATGGTAACTGTTCCTATTTATCAGGCACCTAATTTTGACCAATCTACAACAAATTTCCTTGCACCTCTTCTTTACTCATTGCCAAGTGTCTAGATTATGTGTGACCATCACTTTTGTACAGATGATTAAGGAGGAATGAAGGGTGATATTATTTGCATAAGGTTATGTGAGTTGTGCTTAGACCTCAATGTAAAGAATGGAAAAGTCTAAGAAACATAATAGAATTTTAAAATACACCAGAGTTTATAGAATGTGGATTGGATGACTAGAAACTTCCAGTCCCAAAGAAACTGCAAAAGCAGCATTTTATTCTAGCTATGGTTGAAGACATTTTTTGATGTCAAGAGCAGTATTATTACTTTTATCAAATTTTCATATGTAGAGCCACATTCTCAGGTAGATATAACTCTATTGAAACCATACTAGGTGTTCACCAAGAAAGGTTTTATTTTCCTCTTTGATAGATTATTTCTATATAATTGATAGATGAATTTTGATAAGGATATAAGTATTTTATCTACTTAGTTTAGGGATTAACTAATGCAAAGCCAAAAAGAGCTATCATTTTAGCAAAGACTCAAAAATATTAAACTTCTTAGCATGTACCAGAAAAATTCTGACAGTAACACTTGTATGTGGTCCAAGCTTGAATAAAGAAACAAGCTTTATTTTCCCCCAACTATGATCATCATCATCATCATCATCATCGTTTAACGTCCGCTTTCCATGCTAGCATGGGTTGGACGATTTGACTGAGGACTGGTGAAACCGGATGGCAACACCAGGCTCCAATCTAATTTGGCAGAGTTTCTACAGCTGGATGCCCTTCCTAACACCAACCACTCAGAGAGTGTAGTGGATGCTTTTACGTGTCACCCGTACGAAGGCCAGTCAGGCGGTACTGGCAACGGCCACGCTCGAAATGGTGTCTTTTATGTGCCACCCGCACAAAAGCCAGTCCAGGGGCACTGGCAACGATCTCGCTCGAAAACCCTACCAGGCTCCAATCTGATTTGGCAGTGTTTCCACAGCTGGATGCCCTTCCTAACGCCAACCACTCAGAGAGTGTAGTGGGTGCTTTTACGTGTCACCTGCACGAAGGCCAGTCAGGCGGCACTGGCAACGGCCACGCTCATCTCGCTCGAGAAACCTCATGTGTCACCCGCACAAGAACCAGTCCAGGGGCACCAGCAACGTACATACATATGTCACCAGCTGTTTAATATGTGGAAAGGAACTCAGTACCTTTGTAGGGAGTGCAAGCAAAGTTGTAAATTGGAATTTTGTCTGATGTTCTCATGATATTAGGAAGATAAGATGTGGGGGAAGGTTTGGCAGGGACAGATTGTATGGTGGCCATAGACATAAAAGACATTTCTTTTTTTTTTGGGGCCTCAATTTTATTTAGATGGATAGGTCTTCTCAAGCACACAAATTGCCAATTGTCTTGGTCTCTAGTCATCACCTCTGTGAGACTCAACATCTGAAGATCATTTTCCACCGTTTTGTCCCACATTTTTCCAGATCTTCCTAGTATATCAACATAATGGTTAATAGGGTTGAGGGGCAACTGAAGAAAGGACAACTAGGAGACAGGATAACTGGGTATCAGCATTAATGCACAACAGCTAGTTTTACTGAAAAACCAAATAACAATCAATATTATTGGGCCACTAGGGTTTAGTCAGTGAGAGATGTGATAGTAGTCATTTAGTGTCAGATCTGCTCTGATCAACAAACCTTTGAGGAAAGACATTCCAACCATAACATTTCAGGTTGAGTTACTTGTTGTTTTTTGTTGTTGTTGTTGTTGTATTTTTCTTTTCTTTTTTTTTGTCCAAAATACACTTTATCTGATAAAGATATGAAAGGTCATGGCTCAAATGTCTGGGAACAGAGTTTAGTCAATCCAGGCTGATCTTGAGCTAAACAGTAACAACAGTTATAGCTCTTATCAAAGAAACATCAGTAGCCCAGCCATTTTGGTTGTTAATTGGCCATGCTAGTTGTTGCTCAGTTTTACTGCCACCTTGTTGGCTGCCACCCAGTTGTGATGTTACCCAACTGCCTGTAATGTAATTATCACCAAACTGATATGAAGTACCAACTTCATATAAGAAAGAGAAAGGAAACTGACACAAGGACTGCTTTTTCTAAGGTTTAAATAGGAGCTTGAAAATATGAGGTCATTGATGTGAATATAACCATAGGCTTATTGAATAGAACATAAAAATGTACCACTCTACTTCCTATTGATTTATAAATAATTACCAAAGAATGTAAAATAACCATATGATTAATACAATTTTAAACCCATTTTGTGAGCATTGAGAAATGTCAGACTTGTTGAAATTATACAGTCGATCTGGTAGTCTATTTTGCTTTATTGAATTTGTATTAAAATTGCTTTACAATGTTGTTAGCGATGTCAAAAACAAATTTTAATTGTATTCCTTCATGTTGTTCTTTCTTCATGATCACGCTATGAGATATATATAATATATATACTTTTTTTTTTGTAGCCTTCATTATTGAACAATATAATAAAATTCTGTCAATAGTGATAATTGCCTTCATTGTCTTTCCAATACTATAATATACTCTTAATTTTTGATATTACTGTTGTATATTTAACATTTAAACTTAATCTGTTATTCTGCCATATTTCATGCTGTTTCAAGAATTTAATATATTTCTTTTGATGTTTAGAGTCTTTTATAGTGAAGCGATGAGACGATTTTCTTTGAAAAAGAATTCAATTTTGTGAAATATCAGTGCACTGTGAACCTTGCTTATTAATGGATACAGAAAGAAACTCCAATATATACATTAGCTTGATTTTTTTTTGTTTCATGTTTTTACCAGCTTTAACATTTAAAAGAGATATATTGACTTCAGGAAATAGTCAATATATCTCTTTTTTAATCAAATATGGCAATACTTAACCCATTTGTCATTGAACTACCCATTATTCAATGCATAGGAAAAGTTGGACAAAGTCAGTTTTGCAAACTTCTCAAACTTACACCATCATTAGACCTTCAAATATGATGATGTTTTTTAAATATTTTGTTTGTGTTAGTTTTATTTGCAAAAACATTTTCCCTTATAATTATCTTGTTACATTAACTATAAATATTATATATAGTTACATAAAATAAATTCCCAAGTTTAGAAATTAGTTCAAACTTTGGTTGTTCTTTCACGAAATTATTTTCACTTTATATTTATTTATTCTCACATCAATGCTTTAATAAAGTCATTCAATGGTTTAAGCCAAAAGTTTTAACACTGCTTTGTCAGTGAAGCAGTTTGACAGTTTTGAATATCTTATTATTTTTTATCTTTTACTTGTTTCAGTCATTGAACTACAGCCATGCCCTAAAGGGTTTAGTTGAACAGAATGAACCCAGAAATTATTTTATAAAGTCTGGTTCATCTTCTATCGGCTTCTTTTTCTAAACCACTAAGTTACAGAGATGCAAACAAACTCACACCAGTTATCAAGTTGGCTGGGGAATAAAATCAAAGACACACACAAAGACACCACACACACACACACAAAGACACACACACACACACAACAGGTTTCTTTCAGTTTCTGTCAACTAAATTCACTCACAAGGCTTTGGCCAGCTTAGGACTATAGCGGACAACACTTTCCTAAAGTTCCACACAGTGAGACTGAACCTGGAACCACATGGTTGGGAAGCAAACTTCTTACCACACACTCACAGAAAAATAAAAGTGAAAGCATGGCATATAGAACAAGACGTTTACAACAGTGAAAGCAAGATTGGGAGATGTGAAATTCATTATCTGTAACAATGAATAATAATTATAGGATTGTTGTAGAAAAGTTTAATGTTACCCTCAGAGGAAAAACATTTTTTCCAAACATTACCAGGTATTTTGTATCAATATAGAATCTATTTTAGATATATACTTAAACTAACAGTGTATATTTTGTACCTGATTTTCTATCTGTACAAAGGCATTACCTTCAGTATTTCTCTCTGCACACAGCTAATATACAATTTCTCTCTCATAGTAGCATCTATAGAATATCATGTTTCTTATATTTATATATTGTTTGATAGATACTGTTCTATTAACACTACTTAACAATGCTGTAGTTTCCTGTAAGGTTAACTTCATATTCCACAAAGCTCTGATTTGGTATTCTAATATTATTTGTTTGATTTAGATAATGTTTGATGATGTGTTGCACATAAGATACTTAATTATGTACATACTCTAATGACCAAGTGAATAGGCCTGTCATTACACTTAGTTTAAAAGAATAAGGTTTTCTAGTTTGAATTTAGTCTAGCTTATTTGCATATCCAAGAATAAAACCCAGGATTAAAATTAGAGATCAAACTGATCAATAAACCCTGTCATCATTATTTCATTATCATTTAGCATTTTATTATTATTTTTATGCTTGCATGGAATTTGTTGAGGCAGATTTTTCTTCAGCCAGATGCCCCTTTTTGTTGCCTGACATCGCTTGTTTCCAAGTAAGGTAACATTTCCCATGACCAAACTTGTTTCCACCAAAGATTGGAAATAAAATACACTGCTCACATGATGGTGACATTTGTTTTCAAAATGATCTCATGAAGTTAATGCAAACATACTGTAACACTAACATACACACACACACACACACACACACACACACACACACACATGCATGCATGCACTTATACATGCACACACACACACACATGTATATATACACAGATAAATATATATATATATATATATATATATATATATATATATATATATATATATATATATGCATACATTAGGCTTCTTTCAGTTTCTTTCAACCAAATCCACTTTCAAGGCATGGCTTTGGACTACAGTAGAAGACACTTGCTCAAGGTGCCACACAGTGGGACTGAATCCAAGACCATGTGATTGGGAAATAAACTTCTTACCACACACACCATAGCTGCACTTGCATATTGTAAATATACATACTAAAGGTAAAATAATACCATTAAATTCACAACTAAATCAGAAGAGGTTTGTTTTCAGTTGTATAAGAAATAATGGAAAAATAATATAAATCAATTATTGTTGCTATAACTTAAAGCAATTCCTTTAATTTTCTACAAATCTATCAAAACCAATACAATAAAAAATACAAACCTGGTTATTTTAGATGTACTGAAAGTAAACACAAACATTAATATTACCTGGATAAACTAAATAATATATGCACCAGTTATAGCATTTGCAAAAGATCTGCTTATATATATAGGCATATCAAAAGTCAAGCAACCAATGGAAGGAACATGTACTGGCAAAATTCTCTGAATCTTTAATGAAATCAAAAATGAAAATAAATTTATAAGAACAGAGACAAGTATTATTAACCCAAGAAATAGTTCAAATGTTACATAAAACACTGGAAAAAAAACAACTAGAAGTAAATGTTTAGCTGAAGTATCTAACATGGCACATATAAAGTAATGGTGTTAATAGTCAATGATAAATTGAAAGAGACAAAAACAATATCTGAATGGTTAATCAATTAGGAAAACTATCTTAACCTACAAAACCAGCAATCCCACAAAACTATAGTCCCTTAAAACTAAGTTCCTGAAGCTTTTAACTGCAATAATATCTCAGAGAGTAAATAACTACCTGGACAAAACAACACCCTTCCAAAAGAAATAAAAGGATGCTTCAAAGACATGTAGTAGTAAAGATCAATTACTAATTAATAAATACATACGTAAAAGAACAAAAAAAATTATGGGTATATCATGAATGACTAAAAGATTATATGAAAAGTATTCCTCATACATAAATTTTGGAAGAATTAGTGGTAAGGTAGCACCGATAATAAATAGGTGCACCAAGCATGCCATGTATTTTCCTGCATGTAAAGAGAATGACAAGATGCATCTACATAACTTTACTTTTTCCAGTATAGGCATTATATATTGTAATCAAATTACATTAAACTTAATTTAGATTTTCTAATTCATGCAAATTGCTCATAAAATATTCAATAAGTAAATCACATTTCTGACTTATGTATGATACACAAATTAGTCTTGCTATTTCAGCTAAGTCTTGGTTTGTGTCTGACTTAAAAAGCAATTGCTATTAAGTTCTCTTCAGAGCCAAAATGGTGAGGAGTGCTAATCTTCTTAAAATTGATCATCCATCCAGGAAACATGCTAGGATCACCTTATTCATCTGTGTACAAAGAAAATAGTGAATATCTATTTACCTTCGCACATTTTTACTTACCAAATTGTAAGCATTATAAATTGTAGGTTAAGCACATTAAATGTATCTTAGATTTTCTGATATATGCTATTTGTGTATAAAATATAACATGTGTGTGTCTTTCTCTGTCTGTCTGTGTGTCTCTCACTCTCTCTCTCATATATATATATATATATATATATATATATATATATATACACACACACACACGCAATGAGACAAGGTTCGTTTCCCAACCATTGGGAATTATCTTTATTTGTATGTTTGTGTGTGTTTGTATATATATATATATATATATATATATATATGTAGTAACAGAAAAAGAGGAATTTCGATTATCCCCACGTGATGAGTTGTAATATTAAAAAAGGAAACTAAAAAAAAGGAAAATACACACACTTTACATAGTTTTAATATAATTCTTAATATATCGACCGGTTTCGCTTTCGCTATTCATGATATTATGGTTTACTTATTTGAATATGTATTTTCTTAAGAAGAATTTTTTGTCCATGTTGTGTGTGATGATATTTACCAGCGAATGACTTCACAAGTAGAAAAATAAGGGGAGGTAATTGGTTATCGTTATTAATGTTATTGTTGTGGGCAAGGGAGATAACTGTTCAACTTTCGGTAAGGGGAGGGGAAACAGTTACCTGTATCATCATGATTTGTACTGGGTATCAAAACGCAAACTTCATGACTGCTTCTGTTCTCTGTGAACACTTTAAAGGCTATAAACCATGACATGGACAGCTGCCACGAAGACTATGAAGCTGTGGCTAGCAGGGCTAGCAGGAAGGGACACAGTAGGCATTCTGATTGTATCAGCACACCAGAATTCAATCCCACATCTTTAAACAAAGGCTTAGGCTCAATTCAGAGGGCTGTGTGAAGCAGCAGGAGATTGTGATCAATCCCTGGCTGGAAAGGGTTGCTATTGGAAAGCCATATGTGTGGCATTGAGATTCAGATCCTTGCCATACCTCCAGAAAGAGTCAGAAGTGGTTGTCAGAGAATCACCAGCCCCAATTTCTGGCTTCCTAATTCCACCAATATTTATCTTATAAATTACTCTATGTGGGGCTCACTTGAGAAAGACACCAGCTGCTCTGCCTGCAATACTAAGGCTGAGCTGGTGGCCAATATCGAAGAGGTGTTTGAAAATCTTCCCATGGACACAGTGAGGAAGATATATATATATATATATATATATATATATAGCTAGATAAATAGATGATATATATACATATATATATATATATATATATATATATATATATATATATAGATATATATATATATACTGATATCCAATCAAGGTGCAGGAAAGGCGCAATCCAACAGGAACAGTGATCCAACAGGAACGGTAATCCGAGGTACAAAAATTCCAGCAATTGGGTACTCCAAGTTCAGTTGAAAGGCCGGGATCTTCCACAATGTAACCTCGTGGATATCGGTGGCGATTTTTTTCTTTCTCCATTTTTCCCTTCTTTGGACTTTCTTTGTTTCCAACGAAGAGCTCCGCTCGAAACGTCATATTCTCTTTCTTTCTTTTCCCGAGTGTCTAGTAACACAATCTGTATCACGTCCTCACGTTGTTGGTTTTTGTTGTTGTTTTTTTGTCTTTTTCCTTTTTTGAACTTATATATATACATATATATATATATATATATATATATATATATATATATATATATATATATATATATATATATATTTATATACAGATAGATAGATATATAGAGATATATGTACATACATGAATATATATATACAACTCTGTGTGTGTGTGTGTGTGAGTGTTAAGAAGTTTGCTTTGCAGCAACATAGTTTGGAGTTCAGTCCTTGTGTGTCTTGAGGTAGTTGACTAATGGCTTGTGAGTGAAATTGATAGATGGAAACTGTGTGGATACCCTATATACATATATGAATACCCTCCCACACACACACATACACATACACACTCTAATTTTCCCAAGGAAAGATTGACAGTGACTTTAAAGTTTTGTCTTGCTCACCAGCATCAGAGAGTGTTTCTTTCTGGCTTTATATGGTTTTTATATGGTTGTTCTTTTGGTTGGTGAAGTAATATGAAAGAGAATTTAGTGTGGCTTGGTAGATATTGGAAGAGATTCTATCAGAGATAGGAAAGTAGAGAAGGCTAGTGAGAAATCATGTGTTTGTAGGTATGGTATAGACTGTTATTCTGGTTTTAGATTTTGTTTTTGATAAGGGTTCAGCAAGATGTGAAAGTAGAGGGATAAATTGATGTGTCATACTTAGTCTATGATTAACATTGGTTAAAGCTTTTCCTTGCGACTGTTTTAGGGTAAAAAAAAAATTGTTTGCAGATAATACAGTTACATCTGTCACACAGCATAGGGTGAGTATTGGCCAAAGCTGACGTAGGTGTTAGAAGCTTTCTTTTAAGAAATTCTAATGTGGACATTTTAAAATGGTTTGGATTGAGGAGATTATGCTTCTATAAAATATTTATTGGGATATTCTAATCAGTTTCTAGCATGGCTATTAATAATTATACGAATGTAGACAAATACATGTGTGCAACTGCATATCATTACGTAGAGATAAATAGATAAGGGTGATGCATTTTTCCATGGAGGTATGCATCTATAATCATCATCATCGTTTAACGTCCGCTTTCCATGCTAGCATGGGTTGGACGATTTGACTGAGGACTGGTGAAACCGGATGGCAACACCAGGCTCCAGTCTGATTTGGCAGAGTTTCTACAGCTGGATGCCCTTCCTAACGCCAACCACTCAGAGAGTGTAGTGGGTGCTTTTACGTGTCACCCGCACGAAAACGGCCACGCTCGAAATGGTGTCTTTTATGTGCCACCCGCACAAGCCAGTCCAGGGGAGCTGGCAACGATCTCGCTCGAAAATCCTACAGGAGCCAGTCAGGCGGTACTGGCAACGGCCACGCTCAAAATGGTGCATCTCATGTGCCACCCGCGCAAGAACCAGTCCAGGGGCACTGGCAACGATCTTACTTGGCTTGCCGGGTTTTCTCACGCACAGCACATTTCCAAAGGTCTCGGTCAGTAGTCATCGCCTCGGTGAGGCCCAATGTACGAAGGTCTTGCCTCACCACCTCAGCCCAGGTCTTCCTGGGCCTACCTCTTCCACGGGTTCCCTCAACTGTTAGGGTGTGGAACTTTTTCACGCAGCTATCCTCCTCCATTCTCACCACATGTCCATACCAGCGCAATCGTCTCTCTTGCACGCCACAACTGTTGCTTCTAATGTTCAGCTTTTCTCTCAAGATACTTACACTCTGACGGGTATTCACATTGACATTACACATCCAACGGAGCATACTGGCTTCATTCCTTGCGAGCTTACGTATGTCCTCAGCGGTTACAGCCCATGTTTCACTGCCATGTAGCATGGTTGTTCGTACGCATGCGTCATACAGTCAGCCGTTTACTCTGAGTGAGAGTCCCTTTGTCGCCAGCAGGGGTAAGAGCTCTCTAAACTTTGCCCAGGCTATTCTTATTCTAGCAGCTACACTTTCAGCGCACCCACCCCCACTACTAACTTGGTCGCCCAGATAGCGGAAGCTATCGACTACCTCTAGTTTTTCACCCTGGAATGAGATAGAAGTTGTTTCCTGTTTGTTTACAGTCTTTATTGCACCTGAACATCTGCCACAAACAAAAACTAACTTGCTAGTTAACCTGCCTTTGATGTTGCTGCACCTCTTATGTGTCCATAGCTTGCACCGGGTACATCTTATAGAGTTACTACCTACTCCTTTTCTACATACTGAGCAGGGCCATCTACCTGAAGGGGTTTGTGTTTTATCTACCTTCCTACTTATTAGGATTTTGGTTTTAGCTAGGTTGACTCTAAGGCCCTTCAATTCTAGACCTTGCTTCCACACCTGAAACTTCTCCTCTAGTTCTGATAGTGACTCCGCAATTAGGGCAAGGTCATCAGCATAGAGGAGCTCTCAGGGGCAACCTGTCTTGAACTCCTCTGTGATTGCCTGGAGGACTATGATAAATAAGAGGGGGCTGAGGACGGAACCTTGGTGGACCCCTACCTCTACCCGGAATTCATTGCTGTACTCATTTCCAACCCTCACCTTACTGGCAGCATCTCTGTACATGGCTCGCACAGCTCTCACTAACCATTCTTCTATCCCAAGTTTCCTCATTGACCACCAGATAAGGGATCGGGGGACCCTGTCAAAGGCTTTCTCCATGTCAACGAAAGCCAGGTACAGAGGTTTATCCTTAGCTAGGTATTTCTCCTGCAACTGTCTCACTAGAAATAAGGCATCAGTAGTGCTTTTACCTGGCACGAACCCAAACTGCATCTCATCTAAATTGATTCGCTCCCTAATTAGTTGGGCTATGACCCTCTCTGTAACTTTCATAACCTGATCTAACAGCTTGATGCCTCTGTAATTATTTGTATCTAAAGCGTCACCTTTACCTTTGTAGCAGTTGACTATGATGCTGCTACACCAGTCATTGGGTATGACTCCTTCGTGTATCACCTGGTTCGTAATACGGGTGACTAGGCTATAGCCAACACTGCCAGATATTTTGAGCATCTCTGCAGTGATTTCTGATGGGCCGGGGGCTTTCCCGGTCTTCATACTCTTAATTGCTTTATCTACCCTGGTACTATCAACTCGGATAGCTGGTCCCTCTATTGGGTCGACATACGGCAGGCTCTCTTTCTTCCATTCATTCTCTTTATTAAGCAATCTATCGTAGTGGCATCTCCAGACCTCTTTCTTTGCATCCTCATTTAATGCAAGCGTACCATCATCCATGCGAACACATTTCTCTCCTACAACATCACTATTCTCTCTCCTACACTGTCTTGCAACACGAAATACCTCGAGTCTTTGGTCCTCACGGCGCAGAACATTGGCAAATCTTTCCTTATCTGCTTCCCCTCTGGCTAAATAAACCTGTCGCCTAGCCTCCCTTCTGGCACATTGGTACAATTCCCTGCTACCACCGTTCTTCCAGTCCTTCCAAGCCTGTTTCTTTTGTCTAATAGCCCTGTCTACCTCCTTGTTCCACCACCACGTTACTCTGGGTCGGGAGGGGACCTTACACCACCCACAAATCTGGTCGGTGGCTTTCAACAGGTTGTCCCGCAGAAATCTCCAATTGTCTTCCACGTTGTATGATGCTATATCCCCTTCTATTTCGTTAAATGCTTCAAGTAACTTGTCTCTAAGTCTCTGTCCGTTTGCAGGGTCTTTAAGCTTCCACACCCTTCTCCTCCAAGCCTGTCTAATTCTGGGCACCCATTTTGCCTTGATCCCAAAGTCGCTAACTACTAATCTATGTTGTGGGGTACATTCTTCGCCAGGGTAGGTTTTGGCATTTATAAGCCGCCCTCTTTCCCTATTTCTGGCGAGGATGTAGTCGATTTGGCTAGAGTGTCTGCCGGAGCGGTAGGTGACTAGGTGACTGGCAGGTTTCCTGAAGTTGGTATTGCAGACCATAAGATCGGTTGCATCACAGAACTCCAGCAGTCTGGTTCCCTCCTCGTTGCGGGAACCGAAGCCATAGCCTCCATGTATGCCATGGAAGCCTCCAGCACGACGTCCGACCTGACCGTTGAAGTCTCCAGCCACAAAGAGAAGGTCCCTGTCACTCGTCGACGAGGTAGTTTGCAAGAGGGTGTCATAGAATTGGTCTTTCAGACCATCTGGTAGCCCCGGTTGAGGAGCATAGGCTGAGATGACAGTAGCTAATCTATGATGAAGCACTAGTCTGATCTTAAGTACTCTGTCACTTACTCTAACGACCTCGATTACCTTATCCACCCATTTCTCCGCTAGAAGTATTCCTACGCCCCCGACCCCGTCAGTGTTCCCTGCCCAGAAAATCTTGTACCTGTGTTCTTTGCCTGTGAGGAACCTCGCAGAACCTCCTCTCCGTCTTACTTCCTGGATGCAGCACATATCTACGCGTCTCCGTTCAAGCATCTCAACAATTTCACCAGATCTACCTTTCAGCGTGCCGACGTTGAGAGTGCCAATCCTAACAGTATGGGTGTTGGGGGTGTGGGCCTGTAGCCTGGGAAGGGGAAAAGCAGTGTCGTGTACCTGAAAAGAAAACTTGCAATTGGAAGAATTCATAAGCAAAACAGTACCTACAACCTGCAAACATTTCTCAAACTTAATGCGCTACCCAAAGGTAGGGGAGAGGATGGCCAAGGCCACTAGATGGGTTCCGGGAGACAGCCGAGGATGACAGGATGACAGAGGAATGAACTTCCGGTGGAGGGGGTGGGAGGGCGGGTTACCGTCAGCGAGGAGATAGGGCTCTTAATCGTAGATTTTAAATATTTGAGAGACAACAATGCATAAATCGTAATTTTTAAAAGAGCATCAGGAGATATAAATAAAGAAAAAGATATACAAATAGATATGCATATGCACATTCACACACATAGATGTATATATATTTTTACACAAGCACACAAAAACACTATACGATATGTGTATGCATGTGTGTGTGTATGTGCATGTGTACGTGCATGCGCATGTGTGTATTTGTGTGTATGTGTATGTGCATGTGCATGTGTTTAAGAGTTGTAAAGATATAAAAAAATATACTTTACATTGTGCAAATATTATTTGATATAGAACTCAATACTCCAAGAGTTGCTCTTAGCAGTTCATAACTGACATGAACAACCAAAGGTAAAACTCTGCAAAAGCTATCAACTTTTGATGTAATGTATCGATACATTCAGGATTGTGATGGTAATAATAGCAGTAGTACACTTGTGTGACATCAAACTCTCTGTTTTTCATCTCATTTCAATTTCTCTTTAATTTTTCCTTTCTCTTTCCCATCTTCTTTCTCTCTCCTCACTCCTTCTCTCTCTCTCTCTCTCTCTCTCTGTATATATATATATATATATATATATATATATATATATATATATATATCCGGGATAGTGGAATTCAGACATATAGAGAATGAGAAGAAAACATGAAGAGAGAGACAGAAAGGAAGTAAAAGAGATGGAGAGGAGAGTGATGGTTAGGACAGAATCAGTTTGAAAGCTGGATAAAAGAAAAGCAACAGTCATACTCTATTGCAGCAATCTTTAGTATTAAATAAACGTATATCTATGTTTGTGTGTCTTTCTGTCTGTGTTTGTCCTCCACCCTACCCCACCACCACTTAAAAACCGGTGGTGGTGTGCTTGCATCCCTGAAATTTAGCAGTATGGCAAAAGAGAGAGATAGAATAAGTACTAGCCTTATCAAATTAAGTACTAAGATCAATTCATTCAACTAAAAAATCAAGGTGCTGCCCTAGCACGGCTGTAGTCTAATGACTGAAACAAGTAAAAAATAAAAGATAAAAGAGATGTCTACTTAGAGGTAGTGAATTGTATCTATCCATGTGTGTGTGTGTGTGTGTGTGTGAAATCACCACATTAGTGGAAAGTGTTACTCTGAGACAATATATTTATTCTGGTTGTGCTAGTAATAAATTATAGTATTCTCAACTGAACTTACGTAAACCAACAAGATTATACAAGTAATCAAGAAAAATAACTATATTTAAATTATACATCTCCAAACCTAATACAGAAAGATTAGATTTGCCTTGAACACAGAGAGACAGGGGCCTCTGCAACTGAGAATACTTATAAGATATCTACTGCAGGCTACAAAAACAAACATCTAGTGAAAAAATGAATGGAAAATAGTGCAAATAAATACAAAACATGAACAGAAGAATTCATGTCATTCTTCAAGAAAACTAACAAACAGAAGATAGGTTGAGGTAACACGGTTGTGTGGAGATAAGAGAAACAAAAAAGAATAAAATGTTAAAAGACAAGTTGAAAATGATATCTCAGAGTATCGTGGTCAAATACATGTCAAATACATGACTCTCTGGAGTTTCATTTTGGAGCATTACCTGAGAAGACTGAACAGAGAAATGAATAAAGAAAAATCATCTCAACACTGGCTGAGAAGTGCAGAACTCAAAGCTGAGTCTAATGGATCTTTGATTGAAGCACAAAGCCAAAGCTTTCCTATCAGGAAGTATCTAAAACATACAATAAAGCAAAATGCAATAAATAGGTGCTTTTTATTTTTTTTGAAAAACAAAAAACAAGAAAAAACTATTAGTCACTTCCTACTTAGTTTCCCAGTCTTAGCTAAAAGAAAAAATATATATGTATGTATATATATATATATATATAGGCATGATTGAGTTGCAGCTTATGCTAGCATTATGAAATACAGACATTATGTAATAGTATAAATACACAGCAGGAAAGATCTCAGAAAATGACGTTGTGACCATATTCTGGGATATGCCTATCCACATATATAAAGGAATAATTACAATCAAACAGATATTGTTGCCAAGGGCCCTCCAGATAGGTACATATCTGCTACTCAAAGTAGTCTTAAGAAATAATGTAATGCTAAAAGAAACTGGAAACTATCTATATAGAAGACCTAGAGACAATCCCCATAAAAAATAAATGCTTTTATAATATGTACAACTGAGCACAGCTCTGTGTACTTTGGGTATATTCTGTGTATATTGAAAGAAAATGGCATATAAATGAGGTACATCGAGTTGTGCTTGGTTGTGCAGTTAAAGCATGCAAAAGACAAGAACTACTGAATGATGATGATGACAATGATGATGATGATGACGATGACGACATTGACAATGGTAATGACAATGATATCAGAAGTGTCTCATAACACTGAATGAGGCAGTGGCACACATTGTTGCAGAATGTCCCAAGTCAGCACAGGAAGAATATAAGATATGAAAGCATGGTCAAGTTGTGAAAGTTTTACACTGGAAACTCTTCCAGAAATGGGGGCATGAAGCTGGAGATAGATGGTATGATCATCAAGTCAAAAGAGTGCTTGAGTGGGAGAATTGTAAGATTTTGTGGGACTTGCTTTTCAAACAGACAAGAAGCTGGAAAATAATGGACCAGACAGCAATAATAAGACAAGGAAAAGCGAAGTTGCTTACTAATTGATCCATCATGTTCAGTTGATTTCAGGATTGTAAAGAAAGATGAAAAGCAAAAAAGTACCATCCTTTAAAATTTGAAATTGCAAGAATTTGGAATATGAAAACTATAAAGGTTATGCCTATAATAATTGGTGTATTGGTAACTATAAGCAAAGATATAGACAAATGGTTGAAGAAGCTTGGAATAGAATGTCCTGTAGAACTTCTAGAGAAAGTTTGCCTCTTAGGAACAGGAAAGATTATCAGGAGGGTTTTAAGCACTTGAAAGACTATTGAGAGCTAGTGAATACCTAAAGTTACAGGTAGTAACCTACTAGCCTCATAGATCCTGCCAGGAATAAGACCGAACCTGAGTCAAATCAATAATAATAATGATAACGATAATCCTTAAACAACCCAGGGACCTTTTGAGCAGGATGGGCTACTCAACCGGAAGAAAATTCTAACTGGGTCCCACCTGCAAGGTCATGCACTGTTTATCTTGATATGAGATTCCCATGTTGTGTGCATATGGTTTTGATGCTTATGGTTGTGATGTATCTGGTGTACTTTTATCAGACGGGTAGTCATGATGGGTATACTGGGCTTCGTATATTTTACCCTAGTGTCACTCTGATGGCATGCACTGCTCTCTCACTTAATAATAGTAATAATAATAATAATAATAATAATGCTTACACAAGATATTATGTCTGCTTATGGGACAGCTAGACATGTGTACAGATTATGTTTATACTATTTAAGATATCACTGCAAATCACTATGACATCGTTAACAAAGAGATAAAATTATAGAGCACTAATACAACAGGTATATACTATAGAATATATTAAAAGTGATTGTATACTCACCATCATAAATGATTTAAATGCTAAACACAAAATCAGTAACATCTAGCAGATTTGAGACTACTCAGTTATTCAATGACAAAACGGTACTGTACAACCAAGAAACATCAGTAAATCTAGATTGCAGAGAAAAACTTAACTGAAGCTAAATAATAAAATATTAAACAAAAGATAAATAAAGAATTACTTCTTATAAATAACTGAAAGAAATATCGACAAATTATAACACATAATACTAAATGTGATATATAATGAAATGAATTAGAAACAAGACTAGAGATCATTTTAAATTATCAAGTAATTGTTTATAAATGATAAATACACTTACAATTACATCGTTTGCAGTAAAAAAAAAACGAAAAGAAAAGAAACATTTATTCTCAAAGTTTACATATTATATTAATAAAAATAAATATATTTATGTATTTCTGTTAGCTCAAATTTATTTCATTCATATGAAATCAAATGAGAGACAGAAGGGATGGGTAAAACTAGCCATGGATGACCTCTGCATGAAAACACAAATTCAAGTGGAGGCTAAGGTATTAAATGTAGTGAAACCACTCCCCCACCAAACATATAATTAATTGAAATTAAACTCATAATGAGAAGACAAACATCATTAGATTTAATGATTAACTCTGGTCAGCACCTGACAGTATTCATTAATTAAAAAAAAAACTTTATATTTCTCAGTCATTCAGGATTGAGTAAATACTGGTAAAATTACATTTTGCTAAAGAGTTCTAATAAGATTAAAACTTCACTGGAGTTGTCCTTGCTTTTCTTTACCAGAGTGAATAGCTTTTATCATTTAACTTTTACTTCTTTCAATCACTAAGCTGTGTGAATATGCTGGGGCACCACCATCAAGGTTTAGATGAACAAATCGACACCAGTACTTATTTTTTTTTAAGCCTGGTATATAGTCCCTTTTGCTGAACTGCTAAGTTATGAGGACATAAACAAACTGATACCGGTTGTCAAGCAGTTGCGAAAGACAAACACAACCACAAAGAGACACACATGTAAATATATATATAAGCAAAATCTAGGTTAGTTAAAATATGTTTTTGATATACTTCAACTACTAAAAGGCGATTCACTGCAGTTACTGCAAAGAAAATATTTTTCTTATAGTAAGAAGTTGTGAAAATACCCAATATTTATATATGTACAGTCGTGGCCAAAAGTTTGGAACATTTAAAAAAAATTAAAATTGTTGTACAGTAATAATATATTGCAAATTAAATATAACTTTGGGCATTTAATATAAAAATTCTAATTTTCAGACCTGTGTTCAAAACTTTTGGCCATGACTGTATATATGATGGGCTTCTTTAAGTTTCTTTCACTCACAAGGTTTTGGTCAGCCTGGGGCTATAGTAGGAGACACTTAGCCAAGATGCCATGCAGCAGGATTGAACCTGCAACCATGGTTGGGAAGCAAACGTCTTACCACATAATCAAAGCATATGTTTTTCTTTATTTAAAACTAAACAAAATAATAGTTTTATTTTCTTTATTCTGAACATAGTACCGAATCTGAAATAGACTGATGTAACAAAGAGAATAGATAAATATACAAAAGCACTAGTGATGCAAGTGAATGGAAATGGCTAAAATCTGGAACAGAAACTGTTGCAATTTTGACATAACAAAAACTACAACTCATAATAAAAGGAGTCTCCATTTTGTCACTGAAGATAATAAAAATAGTAGCTAAATCTCCCTCAGATCACATGCTACCATCTTAAAAAAGATGGATACATTGGCTAAAGTAATCCTAGCTATACTGTTTGAATACAAGTTTAGATGGTCAAAACTGGGATGGTTTTAATCATTGGTCTATCTACTCTATCATGTATGTAAATAAAACAAAACTGATTTCTTTTCATTAGACAAAATCTTTTATTGTTGAGTGATTTTACTCCTGATCAACAACTGATCAATTAAAGTATATTATTAGGTTTCATTACATTATTCACTACAAAGATGGAAGATAAACTTTACTTAATCTAAAGCATCCAGGCTAACATTCTGTTGATGTAGTTGTCTCTAATCAACATTAGAAATTACTCAAACAATGTAATATAGTTTCTTTATCCTTTTTTTTTATTTGACAGCATAGATAATCTTAATTGATCTCATGGAAGATTTAAAATTGCTTTATTTTTGCTTAAAAAACAATACAATTTCAGAGCAATGTTTGCAAATAAATATTTTACAGTGTTTATAATAAAACAAGCACAATATAAATAATAGCATTAATATAAAAAACAAACAGACAAAAACACTAGACAGTTTACTGATGAATATTGCACAAGATATTAACTATAAACAAGTTAACAAGGTCTCTTGAAGTTAAAAAAAATATATTTATGTTTCTTTTTCATAAGCATTGAAGATCATGATCTGTTTCAATTTGTGAGAAACAAATAGAATATTACATAACAGAAGTACTAAACACACATTAGACCTTAGCAATTTGATGTTAACCTTCCATTGAGTCAGTGTAGTTGCTCTGTTTTAGTGAAATTACAGATGAGTATGAAGATGATAAAGATAATGACTAAGATATTAGTACTATGGCAATAGTTAGTATAGAGAAACAGATATCTACTTAGTTGTAGAAAATGCATGAGATATTTTAATAATAGCTATACACAGATATGTGATATTAGCATATATATGATTAAAAATATGTGTATTTTATAGCCGCTTGTGTATCTATGAGTGTTAATATATGTGTGTATGTATGTCAGCTGACTCCCAGTGCTACTGGTAGCATGTGACCCAGTACAACTCTCATGGATATGTCATCAGTAACTAAACCAGCAACCTTACCAAGCCTGCTTGGTAAGGAGCAGGTTGGGGGCAGGGATTTGTTGGACACCCATCAGGACAAAAAAGAAAACTTGGGTGTGAGAGACCCCTAATTTTTCTTTAGACATCTACTTAGGAGGGAAAAAAACTCTGACATAACACCTGTGACTTTGCACCTAATGATGTAAATTAGTTCTTTGTTTTAGGTCACCAAACTTTTTTCATGGCAGGCCAGCTAACTGAGAGAATGATGAGTGTGAGCCACATAACCATTTTGTTTAATGCAATACAGTGAATGCATAAAAAAATAAAGACAATCAACACATGTATTTACCAAGAAGTTATCAAAGAAGGCATCGTTAGCAATAAGATAGCTAGATCACACCCAGTGCGCACATATCCAAATCTCACAAACTAAGCAGCAAACAAGGTTAGTGACATGTGCTGACTTCAAATACTTCGTTTTTGAAAATATTTGCTCTCAGACATAAGCTGTTCCAAACACCGATGCCATACTAGAGGCAAATGAACTGTAATTGCAGGTACTTATATACAAAAAGTAGTGCGACAGTGAGTCACGTGAACTAACCTTACAGGCCAGATCCAGCTCGCAGGCTGTAGTTTGATGACCCCTGTTTTAGGCAAAAGCAAACATCTTGAGAGTGGGACTGGTCCTGTGCAAAGCTTTTCTTCTCTTTAAAATGCTTCAGGCACAAGCAGTTTGATTTTTAACATCTCTGTTATGTATTGCATACTATGGCTGACCATAGCCTAAAAAGGGAAAACACTCAAAGAAAAAAATCCATGATGGAATGAAGTCATATGTCAGCATGGATGGTCAATTCACTGAACACCTGTTGCAAGAGGTGCCCCTCATTGCCACATCTGTGTTGCTTTAAGAGAATAATCAAGTGATGACATTCCTCAAAACTGAGATGCAACCACCATGTATGCATGTATGTATGTATGTATGTATGCATATCTTTCTCTCTCTCTTTCTCTTCCCAGCGCTCTCTCTCTCTCTCTCCACACACACACACACACACACACACACACACACACACACACACATACTAATATATACTTTTGTTATTTACACCACCTGTCCTCGTCTGTTGTCCTCGTCTATTGTATATTCTCCCATATATATATATATATATATATATATATATATATTTATTTATAAATGTATATAGATATGTATGTATACATGCATGTGTGTATGTGTGTGTCAGGCATGCAAAGTATGCGCTGCATGCTCTGTGATTTTTTTATCCATATCATCGGAAAATTCGATAAAATATTCATTTTTTTTCAAAGAAACTCCATCCAGGTGTTTTCGAAATATTCTGCCTCCCCTTCCATCTCTCTCACTGACTCGTTCGTCTGCTTTGAGAAGTTCACCTGACACCCCTCCCCTCTCCCTCTTTGTGTACAATTGTTGCTAGCCTCGTTCCACTTTTTGACCCAAACAAGAGCAATCCCATAATTCCTGATTTAGCCAGATGAAATGTCGGAATAACCTGGCGGTAAGTTTGAATTTTTTTAATCCAAAACATCTGTTTGCACTATTATATTTTTGGAGTGTTCTGAAAAAAAATATTATCTATACTATATTTCTTATTTCAGAAGTAGCTAATTAATCTTTAATTAATTTTACTAACGTTATTTTTTCGTTTTGTTGAAATTGACTCAGATGCAATTTACTCTTACGCTTACACCTGTATTCTTATATAAAAGTAGCCTTTTTCGAAATAAGTGTTATAAACGATATTTTGAGAAATAGTTTATCGAAAAGAGACCAACACCGAATTTACCTAATTCAAGAGACAATTTCAGGTTAATTTGTATGAAAAGAAAAAATGGTTAACTGGAATTGCTACACTTAATAAATTATTCTGTTGGCCTTGTTTACTTTTTTGCTTAGAAAAGAATATTTAGAATGATAAAGGCTATGATGATTTAAATAATTTACATATGGCTATGCTAAAGCACGAGCGTTCGCAAAGTCATATAAAATCATTGATAGATCATAAAATATTCGTGATCTTGTTGAAGCTATGCCAGAAGTTTTCAATCTGTGCAAGTTGATTTTGACAATTCCGTCTACCACTGCTTCTGTAGAGCGATCCTTTTCTGCATTAAGTAGAATCAAAACATACCAAAGAAATGCGTCAGGAGAAAGAAGACTGTCTGGGTTAGCACTAATGTCGATTGAAAAAGATTTATTACAGCAATTGATGAAAAGAGAAGATTTCTATGAAAATATGATAGATATATTTGCCCAGAAAGATCGAAGAATTGAATTAATTTATAAATGAGGTAAATAACATTTTAGAACATTAAAAAAAAACTTAATATATTAAAGGGCATATATTGCAGGTTTTGGTTAGTGTTTGTTATAACGTAAGGTTCGACCTTCTTACATCAGTATTGTTTCGCAGGAAAATATTTCGACTTCTTCGTCACACCTAACCTACATAGGTTTTCGTTTCTGTGCTGCTGGGTGTAGTTTATTTACGGCCGTAAATGTCTTGTTTCAATCTCAGAGATGTTGACTTCTGCCACAACAGTTTTTTTTTGGGGGGGGGGGGGGGGCTTTTTACAATGTTGAATTTTGGCTGTCTTTCATTGTGTGTGTATTCATGTATATGCGTGTATTTTCAATGTATGTGCGTGAGACGTAGTCTTTTAATATACGGAGTTCACTAAGTCTCAGAACAGTCTGCTTGAGTATCAGCAATTTTCCCGATATTGACAAGTAGCATGGTAAAGCACCTGACTTGTCTTCGAGAGCGTAACTATCTAAAACCATGGCCATATAATGTAACTAAATGTGTTCTCTTTATTAAATCATTTCAAATTGATTCAGCTGAGCCAATAGGTATAGGGGCTAATGCAGAATCGCACCCCTTTGAAAAACGAAATTAAAAAAAAAAAATTTTTCGGATTCCTACCTTTAACAGAGATTCCAAATATGCAAAAATATTAACAGAATCCAATTTCATCTTTATTCCATTTCACTTATGATTTTTAGACATTTTAAAGGGAGAGTGAGGATGGGAAAGTACTGACGTTTCGAAGAGAGAGAAAGATACAAACAATACACTTATTTCAGGCTCATCTCTACAGAGTCATTTTTATTCCCTGCTTATTCTAGATCATACGGAGGTGATTGCATATTCAGAATCTCCCATATGTAAATCGTAGGAATACGAAAATTCTTTTACTGAAAAATTGTCAATTGTGGGGTGGGGGAGAAATTCATTGCATGCCCAACCCCAGAAGTCATCACACGCCACTGGTGTGTATATATATATATATATATATATATATATATGACACGCAAATTCGTGAAGCGTTCCATATTTTTGAGCGTGGCCGTTGCCAGTACCGCCTGACTGGCTCCCGTAGGATTTTCGAGCGAGATCGTTGCCAGTGCCCCTGGACTGGCTTGTGCGGGTGGCACATAAAAGACACCATTTCGAGCGTGGCCGTTTTCGTGCGGGTGACACGTAAAAGCACCCACTACACTCTCTGAGTGGTTGGCGTTAGGAAGGGCATCCAGCTGTAGAAACTCTGCCAAATTAGACTGGAGCCTGGTGTTGCCATCCGGTTTCACCAGTCCTCAGTCAAATCGTCCAACCCATGCTAGCATGGAAAGCGGACGTTAAACGATGATGATGATGATGATGATATATATATATATACACATATATATATATATATATATCTTGGATGTGTATTTGTCAGGCAAGTGATTTGCGATGAGACTATATATATATATATATATATATATATATATATATATATATATATATATTGTGTGTGTGTGTGTGTAAATATATAATAACATTTTAGTTTAAAATAATTCATTAACTGTAACTATTATTATTTCAAAAGAGTCAGTATAAAAATCTATTTTACAATAGTTTGATAATTTCACTAGATAATTTGAGTTCAAACGATATTACTGTCGTTTCCATGAAAAGTACTTGTTTCATGAAAAGATACTTGGTTCTAGCATTCTACTCCTAATTTAGAAATTATATCAAGAATATTATTTCATAAATACTGTTTTCTGCTAATAATAGAATGACATTAATATAAAAGAACAGCTGACATAAACATTTAAAAAGTGAAATAGAAAATTACAGATAACAGTAAAATAACAAGAAGGAAAGTGAAAGCAAACTTTAAAAAAAAAAAATTCTTTATTAATAATAGAAATCATCATAAAATTATATTTGAACATAAACAGTGAAATTATTAAATTAGAAGTTAGAAAGAATTGAAAAAAAAACACTTTAAAACATGTTTTTATTTTTTTACTTTGAAATTTTACTTTATGAAAGATGAAGCTGTCTGTTTGTTACCAATTTTTTTAAATTGTCTCTTCATTAAAAATTTAATATATATTTTTGGATTAATCAAGATAATAATAAATAAGTTGGGAAGGAATATCAAAAAAAGTGTGATTAGATTCATTAATGTAAGTTACCTACAGCTTCAAGTTGAAATTTTGAAGCAAAGAAGAGAAAGGAACTTCTCAATTTATTTAGCAGAAGCTGAAGTGTCTGAATTTCATATTCAACAGTGTGGTGAACAGGATTTTTTCCTCCTAAAATAAATGTTTTTCTTATAAATTGAAACGATTAAGTGTGCAATGTCTTTCTTGACTTTTATCCTTTACTTGTTTCAGTCTACTTGATTATGGCCATGGTGGGGCAATGCCTTGAAAGATTTAGTGGAGCAAATTGACCTTAGTACTTATATTCTAAAGCTGGGTACTTATTGTATTGATCTCTTTTGCCAAAACTCAGCTGTCAGGTAGTAGTGGAGGACAAACACAAACACAAAGATACACAAACATAGGTACACTCACACACACACATACAAACATATATATATATATATATATATATATGTATGTATATCACAATGTAACCGTGTGGATATCGTTGGAGATTTTTTCTTCCTATGTTTCCGATGAAGAGCTCCGCTCAAAACGTCAAATTCTCTTTCTTTCCTTTCCTGAGCGTCCAGTAACACAATCTGTATCATGTCCTCGCATTGTTGTTTATTGTTGTTTTTGTCGTTTTTCTTTTTTGAACTTATATATATATATATATATATATATATATATGCTCTGGGAATTGACTCCTTGTAAATTATAATACAGTTATTGTTAACAACAGAACATGTGCAACTTGTGGAAAGGTGTGCTATTTGGAGGATTAAAAGGACATGTCAAAAGACTTCATACTGTGGTACCGGTTCCTTTTACCACCCAGCATAACTGTGCATTATGCATTAAAATGTGCAAATCTTTGACAGGGCTCAAGAGTCATGTAAGGGCCTCCCAATGTATTATCAATGACTCATTTTAATAATTCATTCTAGCAATGGTTTTGCTCGTATATGGGTAAGTAGCAGTAAAGATATATATGTAAATGGGGTTCTTTCAGTTTCTGTCAACCAAATAAGGCTTTAGTCAGCCTGAGACTATAGTAGAAGACACTTACTCAAGGTGTCATGCAGTGGAACTGAACCTGGAACCATGTGGTTGTAGAGCAAACTTCTTACTGCACAGCTACACCTAAACCTGATATATGAGGATCACTAAAATATGTCCCAAACATTTTTTTATTGAAATCACTTTGCAGACTGAAAATAATTTTGATTATAAAGTTCTACAGAAGCAGATAGGTAGCAGTAATAGAATGTAAATAATCAATTATTTTTCTAGTTGATCAGAAAATAGTAAAATGTTATGGTGCAAGCTAGCTTTAGAAGTGTTTCAAAAACTTACAATGATTCAATTAAGTGTTCAGGAAGTATTAAAATAGCTAAAAATATTTAACTAAGATGAATTCATTGATGAGATTATTAAAAATTCAGTCTGCAACTTCAATAAAAATGAATACAAGCTATATGTAAATAAATATAAAGAAGCATATCAGCGAATGTTGCATAAAAAAGAAATACAAACACAGAGGAAGTTTATTTGATAGTAACAAAAAAAATATTCAAGTGATGCACAAGTATTAATGAAGGTATTGTTTAAAAATAAAGTGTAGACGCAGAAGTTGTGAATGAGATAGAGAAAACGAATAAATTGCATTATATCAATACCAATGATGAACAAGGGAAACAAATTATTGGATAAGCACAAAATACTATCAACAATAAGACATGACAAACAAACTCCTTAGAGAACAGTGTAAAACATCAAATTGATATTAATTATAGGTTTAAAAAGACAGTTTTAGAAAATACCTGGCAAATAGTTCTTGAAATTACAGATCAACTATAAATATCTTGTATTTCAATAAAATAAATTGTTATTAGAATAAATGTACCTGATTTGTTGAATTAGTATTTTATTATTCTAAGAATACAAAGAAAAATATACATCTATGCTTATATGCATACCTACATTCACACATGCACATATGTATTTATAAATGAATAAGTACCCATATATGTAGATATATACATACATATACACACACACACATACACTCTCACACACACGTACACACACACACAAATAAATGTATGTATATATATGTGTGTGTTTGTATATGTGTTTGTATGGATGAACACATACACATATAGGTATACATATATATATAAATACATACATCTACATGTACACACACATATATTTATGCAAACATACATATAGGTATACATGCACACACATCTAATATTATATTTGTGCATATATCATGTGTGTGTCTATTTGTCTGTGTCTGTGTATGTATATATATATAACTATATTAAGAATGCATAAGTTACATTTATATATATATATATAAATATATATATACACACACACACATATATATACATATATGCATAAGTATACACTTATTTGCATGTGTATATACATACATATATATGTATATGTACATATATCATATTTATACATAAAGTACACACACACACATATGCACACACACACATATACAATCATGCATTGAATAGTTGTATATGAATCCATAAATACGTTATACACATTAGCAGATGCATGAAAATATACCTATGTATAACTTTCATTCATACATACATACATACGTACGTACGTACATACATACATGCATACATACATAAATACATACATACATACATACATACAGACAGACATATATAAGTGAATAGAGATGGTTTCAAAAGCCATGTCTATTGATTTTTTCCAGTATATGATACTATACCGAAAACTTTCTATTTCTATATTACAACACACATACACACACACACACACACACTCATGCATGTGCACATACATACATGCATACATACATACACATATATATTCATACATACATGTATATATTCTTTGTTGTTCGACTCTTTCGGTGGTTTCAGTCAATGAACTTTGACCATGCTGGTGCACCACCTTGTTTTTATTTTATTATTATGTTTGCATAGCTGGAAGTTGATCTACAACTGAGTTAGCAGCAGCTGATCGTCCTTCCTTGAGTGTAACCTTGTATAGTTAACTGCTTCAGTATTTTGGTTTAGAGTTCACCCAATGATTTCTTGAGTGTTTTTATAGAAATCGTTTTGTTTCTGATTTCTTTAAGTTGGTAGTTGAACACACGTGGGCCCAAGATTGTTGCAGTTAAGTGTCATTGCTCATGATTTTGAAAATGGCATATGTGGAAGCTGCTAATATACATCAGTTCTTGCAATAAAGTTTAATGGACACATACATACATACATACATACATACATACATATGTACAAGTTCAGGTTTACACCTGTAGTTATTGGAGCATAAGCATATGTAACACACTGCCTAAATACCAATCTTAAGAAATTGGAGAAAGCTGATCCGAAGACTACTAATCCAAGCCATCACTGAAACTGTAAAAATCTGTAAAACTCTCCCGAAGTTTAGCATTTAAGTATATATGAGCATATCTAGCCAAGCAAGTATATGTATGAGAAAACATATATAAAACAAAACATACAAATGTGCACATATATATATGTACATGCATACAAGAATACCTTGTTGTTGATGTTGGAATTCCAATGAAGGAGCCTTGGATCTAGGTCACAAACTGTTTTTTTTTCTCTATTAGTAAGAAATTTTGAAATAAAACTGAATAATGACATACATAAACACACACACACACACACAACCCATGCTAGCATGGACAATGGATGTTAAATGATGATAATGATGACACATATAAATTTATATAATATGCATACACTCTCTGAGTGGTTGGCGTTAGGAAGGGCATCCAGCTGTAGAAACTCTGCCAAATTTAGATTGGAGCCTGGTGTTGCCATCCAGTTTCACCAGTCCTCAGTCAAGTCGTCCAACCCATGCTAGCATGGAAAGCGGACGTTAAACGATGATGATGATGATGATGCATACATATTTACATATATATATATTTACACATAACTATATATACACACATACTCATATTCATCTATACACAATTATATATGCATATACTGATACACATATATACATGCATATTTTATACATATGCATGTGTGTGTGTGTGCTTGTATGTGTGTGTGTTTGTATATATAAATATAATTATGAGTAGGTGTGTGCATATACATAATTATACTTATATATATATAAACAGGCACAAATATTGGACATACATATACATACATACATATCATATATATGTATGTATATATGTATGTGTATATATATATATATATATGTATATATACATATCTATATATATGCCTAAATATATATATATACAATTTCAAGTATGTGTGTGTGTATATGTGTATATATATATATATATATATATATATATATATATATATATATATATATATATATATATATATATAGACATATATATATACACACATACACACACACACACACACACACGATTAGACTTATACAAATATACACATACATACATAGAAAACAAAACAAAACATGGAAAACTGTTTATAAGGTATTTAGTTACTCCATTTCATGTACATTTCATTGAGATAGGGTGAATATTAGCTCTGTAATGAGAATTACACAATCGAATCTTATTGTCATATTGTCAGGGACATGGAACATATATATCTAACATCATTGGCAGAATGATGACAGAATTTCTCATTGTGGAGATGATTAGCAACTTTAGAAAAAGGTCTAATGGAAGCATGCTACACTGGCATCAGATAGAGAAAATTAACACACAAAAGAATAGTTTGTTTCCTGTGTGTATGCATTTATATTTATGTGTGTGTGTGTGTATATATATATATATATATATATATATATATATATATATATATATATACTAGGTTGAGGAAAAAGTTCATGTGCCATGTTAAAATATTGAAAATCAATATTTTAACATGTGCCATGTTTTGAAGAATAGTTGGTGTTTTTGAATAAATTCTTGCATTAAAATAATGCAAGAATTTATTCAAAAACAACAACTATTCTTCAAAACATGGTGCAAGAACTTTTTCCTCAATCTAATACATATATATATACACACACATGTAAACACACACATGCATACATACATACACGCACACACACACACACACACACACACACACACACACACACACACACATACATATATATATATATATATATATATATATATATATATATATATATATATATATATATATATATGTATGTATGTAAACATACATACATATATATTCAAGTCACAATATATGGATTCAATTAATCCGGTGGTACTCATAAAAAAATTTCCATGTGAGTATGTGTAAACTTATGTGTGTGTGTGTGTTGTGTGTGTGTTTATGTTTATAAGTAAAAATATATAAATATTAGGTCAAGTTATAAATAAGTTCCATTTTTTGGAAGTGAATTGTAAGAACACATTTCAAACTTTAGATGTTTAAAATTGAAATGGAAACTACTGTTTTTAAAAGAGCCTTGTCTGTCATTTATATTTAAGCATGCACATCATAGTTTAATATTAAATTTCACTACCCTAAAATAGATGAGCTGAAAGTACATATTCAACATGTGAAGTTGTGAGAGTTTAAGAATGGGAAAAACATCAGATAAACAGCTAATACAATATGCAGTGTTTATGGCCAAGGTGTCATTACTGACCGGCAAGTGCAAAATTGGGACTCAAAGTTTCATTCCAGAGATTTGTCACTGAGAGATCAACTCAGACCAGAATGCACATCGTACTTTGAATAAGATGCTTTAAGAGAATTCGTGGAATTCAATCCTTGTAAAAGTACTCAACAACTGACTTCAACACATCCCAATCCATCATCTACTGCCACTTGGAAACAATAGAAGTCAGCAAGCTGGGTGTCTGGGTTCCTCATACTCTCACAGATAAGAATAGTGAAGATTGCACATCCACAGCAACAAGTCTTCTTCCAAGGCGCTAGAGGTTCAATGGAGTGCTAGATAACAGTCCGATTATGTTACCATGTGCTCTTCAGAGGTAGCCATTATGGAATGAAATATGGTGACTTATATATATATATAAGGATAAAAACAACTGGTTTTAAATCTCTGAATGAGATCTATATAGTAACAGTACTGAATATTAAAGTTTATTTGCTAACATAATGTAGAAGTCTTGCATAGGACTATGTTACAACTTTTTAAACCCAGGAAAACATCTTTTCCAGCTGGTTTATTGAAACATAGTCTGTGTCCAAGATATACTGTAAGTAAAGGGGCTTACTACTTCCTTCTAGTTGTTGGTAGTACCAGCAGACCAATGGTTTCTGGGTAATTTCCCTTCTTTGGTACTGGACAACCACCTGGCTAGAGACAGCAACCAGTCAACCTTACTCACACTATATATATTTATTGAAGCAACTGTCACTCGCTGATCTCGTAAGCAACTAGTTTTAAATCTCAGAATGAGATCTATGTAGTAATAGTTCTGAATATCAAAGTTTCTTTGCCAACATAACATGGCAGTCCTGCACAGGACTATGTTACTATGTTACTACTTTTTAACCCAAGGAAATTACCCAGAAACCATTTGTCTGCTGGTAATGCCAACAGCTAGAAGGGAATAGTAAGCCCTCTAACTTACAGTATAACCAACTGGAAAAGGTATTTAGAGATAGAGAAGAGGTGAAAGTAACAAGTGAAGCTGAAAAAAACTGGAGTGGCTTGTAAGGAAACTACACACATTGATAGTAAACTAATGATTATCAAAACAGTCTAAATTCTGTGAACTGTTTGGTTGGTATAGTATAAAGGACATTTCAAAATGCTCTATAATATATTTTACATAGTAAGAAAAACTAATGTTGTAGGATTTGTTAAATTATATTAAATTAAAATAATAAAATTTAAGCTATACATATATTCATTGATTTCTATAGAAACATGTTTATGTTTAAATATTTTCAGACCAATAAAACATTTTACTGTTTCTTACAGAAGTCTATAACATTTGTACAAATTTTAGAAACAATATAAAATTAAGTGAATATGGTTGAATGACTCTATGGTAAACAATAACAGAACTTCATTGTAAAATGGTAAATTTTAATAATTTATTTGAAATTGGTATTCAGTATTCTTATGAATGATAAAGTTACATAATGTTCTACTTGCATACTGAATATTATAAGGTGCCACCAATGAGTTAGTAACAAAAGATGTTTGTTGAAAGCATTCACATAATAGATATCAAAATTGCTACTGCTTCACATATCAGAAAATCAGAAACTATATAAAAGCAAAATACAAGGGTGATAAAAAATACAACACAAGTATTTGAATGCATAGAAAGCCTTTCAGTTATAAGACAAAATATATACATACATATATACATATATAGATATGCACAAGCATACATACAAAATTTATATATATATATATATATATATATATATATATATATATATATATATATATATATATATATATATATATATATATAATGAATTAGTTTAAGGAAAACAGAATAGAGGATATCCAATTTTTTTATTATTTATGCAGTCATTTAATTATATTTTTTGCCTACATTACATTTCCACTGCCATCAAAAGAAATCTAGATAGTGGTCAAAATGTCCTGAAGAAGCCTTTGATAGATTATAGCATCATAATGAGCTTTAAGATGTACTCTGATGGCAGCAGAAACGTAATGTAGGCAAAAGATATAAGTAATTAGATGACTGCATAAATAATAGAAAAAAATTGGATATTCTCTATTCTCTGTTTTTCTTAAACTGATTCATTATTATTTCTCCTCTATCAAAAAGCATACAGTCTCTATAGATACAATTGGATTTTCAGGTGTGACAAGTATGCGGAATAGGTAAACCAACCAACTGAAAGTACATAAACTTACATATGCAAACCAGCATTATCAACTGGTAGAAGAGCATATTGTATCAATGAATAACAAAGATCTTAGAAGATCCAGGTACTGTTATACACTGAGTAGACCTTATTTAAAAAACGTTTGTTAATACAATGAGTGCATTCAACTAACAATTTATCATGTTTGTTAACAAGATCTATTTGACTTTTAAGAATTTCAATTACTTCTGTAGAACACCCACCACAACTACTCCCTCCACTTTATAAGGAAAGGCAGTTGAAATAATAGACTATGAAATCAAACAGTTAATGTTACCACCGCTCAGGATTCTTAGGTCCCAGAGATGCCCTATGCAGTTTTGTCTTATCTTTAAAGGAATTCAAATAGTTATTCCATTATACCTTTAATTCTATAACCATGGCACTAGCAGTAAATTTATTAGGTGTATAGTTAGAGTATTTTATACTATGTTATTGTGGAGGAACAGGTTACTTAGAGAGCAATTAAAATTATTCCTACAGTTACAGAGCTAAAAAACTGAAACATTATTATCACTATTATTATTATTACTATTCAAAATAGTCAGGTAGATTTCTACTGCGTCACCTGCTATACCTCCATGTTGCTGAGGTGTATGCAGCATTGTATGTTCTGTTTTGTTGTTGGGGGAGTTCAAGTTCTTCCCAGTATTGTATTGCATCAGTTTGTTTTGTTATGGGGTTTCGCTGGAGACTTCTGTCACATTAGCATTTGTATTATGTGTTGCGTGTGTAATGTGAATTGTGTTCTTTTGTTGAGTATCCAGCCTGTAGAGTATATGTTGTGGAGGCTGTTCACTTTATTGGATATTTACTGTATAGAGTGTGTCTTGTGTTTATGGATTATTTTATTTGGGTTGTGTTATTGAATTGATTGAGGCTTGCATATTATTATTATTATTATTATCATTATTATTATTATTGTTGTTATTGTTGTTATTATTGTTATTATTGATTTAATGGGGAATAGGCATTGGATAAGTATTATTACTGTCATCTAGAGAGGTGATGTCACAGGAGGGGTGGTGTTAGGTTGAGATAAACTAATAGGCATAGTCATACTATTTGTGTAATTAACAATATTATTTAATTTCCTACAGTTCATTGCTATTATATTATCTGCTATATTTGATGTAGTAGAATAAGAGAACTTTACAGTGTGTTTATTAAGCAATACATGATATTTATTAGAAGGAAGAAAGCACTTATTCAGTGCTTGAAAAAACAATGTAATAATGTAGGTAGACCTGTGGAAACTTGAACCTTGAAGACACAGCTGTATCGTAATAACTGCTGCTTGCCTAATCTATTCAATCTATTGTTCTTACACTGAATCTGCTAATTGTGTCTAAATATAGGCTGGGTTAATGTTGTTAAGTGGTAATGTACAGTGATTTAGAACATTGTTAGTTGCAACATTATCATTATTATTATTATTTGAGCTATTTTTAATGCCAGTTACCTGTCAGGCAACAAAAAAATATGAATTAGCTTCCAAGACATGTGATGTCTTATTACGTTTGAGTACAAAGGTACTAATGATGGTGTCTGACAATTAATTTTAGATATAGATACTGGTTCTATCTTTTCCTTCTATTATCATTGTTATAACAAATTTTACTACCACTACAATTATTATTATTATTATTATTATTATTATTATTATTATTTTTATTATTATTGTTTTGCTTGTCGCTACGTTCTGAGTTCAAATTCTGCTGAGGTTGACTTTGCCTTTCATCCTTTGAGGGTCGATAAATTAAGTACCAGTCAAGCACTGGGGTCAATGTGATCGACTAACCCCTCTCCTCAAATTCCAGGCCTTGTGCCTATAGTAGAAAAGATTATTGTTTCTACTACTACTACTATTATTATTAGCATTGTTATTATAATTATTACTGATATCATTATTATTGATGTTGTCAGTATTATTATTAGAATGTAACTTATTGCTGCAATTACCATTGGTTCGTCTGGTATCGTGGAGAGGAAAGCGTCAAGTTTTGTCTTGAAGACCTCCGCATCCATGTCTTGCATGTCTCTCAAATGTTTTGGCAGGGCATTGAAGAGCTGAGGTCCTCTGAAACCGAGGCTGCTGCAGTATCTCGTTCTTATGTGAGATGCAGTGGACGGTACCTTTGGCACCATGCAGTGGCGACCCATGCGGGCATTCCTGTAGTACTTGATACCAAAGTTTGGCACCAGTCCTTCCAGTATTTTCCATATGTATATTATTACATATCTCTCCCGCCTGCGCTCCAGGGAGTAGAGACCTAGTGCCTTCAGTCGCTCCCTGTAGTTCATTTGTTGGACTGTGGCGATCTTTTTTGTATAGTGCCGCTGAATTGCCTCAAGTTCTGCTGTCCGCCTAACACTGTGTGGTGACCACATATATATATACATATATATATACATATATATATATACATATATATATATACATATATATATATATATATATATATATATATATATATATATATATATATATATACATACATATATATATATATATATATATATATATATACATACATATATATATATATATATATATATACATATATATATATATATATATATATATATATATACATATATACACATACATATATATATATATATATATATATATATATATATATATATATATACATATACATATATATATATATATATATGTACATATACATATATATATATATATATATACAGTGTTCGCATGGATGATGGTACGCTTGCATTAAATGAGGATGCAAAGAAAGAGGTCTGGAGATGCCACTACGATAGATTGCTTAATAAAGAGAATGAATGGGAGAAAGAGAGCCTGCCGTATGTCGACCCAATAGAGGGACCAGCTATCCGAGTTGATAGTACCAGGGTAGATAAAGCAATTAAGAGTATGAAGACCGGGAAAGCCCCTGGCCTATCAGGAATCACTGCAGAGATGCTCAAAATATCTGGCAGTGTTGGCTATAGCCTAGTCACCCGTATTACGAACCAGGTGATACACGAAGGAGTCATACCCAATGACTGGTGTAGCAGCATCATAGTCAACTGCTACAAAGGTAAAGGTGACGCTTTAGATACAAATAATTACAGAGGCATCAAGCTGTTAGATCAGGTTATGAAAGTTACAGAGAGGGTCATAGCCCAACTAATTAGGGAGCGAATCAATTTAGATGAGATGCAGTTTGGGTTCGTGCCAGGTAAAAGCACTACTGATGCCTTATTTCTAGTGAGACAGTTGCAGGAGAAATACCTAGCTAAGGATAAACCTCTGTACCTGGCTTTCGTTGACATGGAGAAAGCCTTTGACAGGGTCCCCCGATCCCTTATCTGGTGGTCAATGAGGAAACTTGGGATAGAAGAATGGTTAGTGAGAGCTGTGCGAGCCATGTACAGAAATGCTGCCAGTAAGGTGAGGGTTGGAAATGAGTACAGCAATGAATTCCGGGTAGAGGTAGGGGTCCACCAAGGTTCCGTCCTCAGCCCCCTCTTATTTACCATAGTCCTCCAGGCAATCACAGAGGAGTTCAAGACAGGTTGCCCCTGGGAGCTCCTCTATGCTGATGACCTTGCCCTAATTGCGGAGTCACTATCAGAACTAGAGGAGAAGTTTCAGGTGTGGAAGCAAGGTCTAGAATTGAAGGGCCTTAGAGTCAACCTAGCTAAAACCAAAATCCTAATAAGTAGGAAGGTAGATAAAACACAAACCTCTTCAGGTAGATGGCCCTGCTCAGTATGTAGAAAAGGAGTAGGTAGTAACTCTATAAGATGTACCCGGTGCAAGCTATGGACACATAAGAGGTGCAGCAACATCAAAGGCAGGTTAACTAGCAAGTTAGTTTTTGTTTGTGGCAGATGTTCAGGTGCAATAAAGACTGCAAACAAACAGGAAACAACTTCTATCTCATCCCAGGGTGAAAAACTAGAGGTAGTCGATAGCTTCCGCTATCTGGGCGACCAAGTTAGTAGTGGGGGTGGGTGCGCTGAAAGTGTAGCTGCTAGAATAAGAATAGCCTGGGCAAAGTTTAGAGAGCTCTTACCCCTGCTGGCGACAAAGGGACTCTCACTCAGAGTAAAAGGCAGACTGTATGACGCATGCGTACGAACAACCATGCTACATGGCAGTGAAACATGGGCTGTAACTGCTGAGGACATACGTAAGCTCGCAAGGAATGAAGCCAGTATGCTCCGTTGGATGTGTAATGTCAATGTGAATACCCGTCAGAGTGTAAGTATCTTGAGAGAAAAGCTGAACATTAGAAGCAACAGTTGTGTCGTGCAAGAGAGACGATTGCGCTGGTATGGACATGTGGTGAGAATGGATGAGGATAGCTGCGTGAAAAAGTGCCACACCCTAACAGTTGAGGGAACCCGTGGAAGAGGTAGGCCCAGGAAGACCTGGGCTGAGGTGGTGAGGCAAGACCTTCGTACATTGGGCCTCAGCGAGGCGATGACTACTGACCGAGACCTTTGGAAATGTGCTGTGCGTGAGAAGACCCGGCAAGCCAAGTAAGATCGTTGCCAGTGCCCCTGGACTGGTTCTTGTGCGGGTGGCACATGAGATGCACCATTTTGAGCGTGGCCGTTGCCAGTACCGCCTGACTGGCTCCTGTAGGATTTTCGAGCGAGATCGTTGCCAGTGCCCCTGGACTGGCTTGTGCGGGTGGCACATAAAAGACACCATTTCGAGCGTGGCCGTTTTCGTGCGGGTGACACGTAAAAGCACCCACTACACTCTCTGAGTGGTTGGCGTTAGGAAGGGCATCCAGCTGTAGAAACTCTGCCAAATTAGACTGGAGCCTGGTGTTGCCATCCGGTTTCACCAGTCCTCAGTCAAATCGTCCAACCCATGCTAGCATGGAAAGCGGACGTTAAACGATGATGATGATGATGATGATACATATATATATATATATATATATATATATATATATATATATATATATATACATACATATATATATATATATATATATATATATACATATATATATATATATATATATATATATATATATATATATATATATATATATATACATATACATATATATATATATATATATACATATATATATATATATATATATATATATATATATATGTATATATATATATATATATATATATATATATATATATACATATATATATATATATATATACATGTGCTGCTTGACTGGTCCCCCCTCTCTCTCTCTCTTTATATATATATATATATATATATATATATATATATATATATATATGATGATGATGATCTTTTCTCCCGCCATGCCTCTGTCTACCCCTCCATCCTCTCTAAATCAGTCCCTCTCTCTCTCTCTCTCTCTCTCTCTCTCTCTCTCGTAGTTTTTCCATAAGGTCTTCAGGTTCTGGCTATATATAAATGAGAAATCCATTCTAAATTATCTCAATCTCTTCTCCGCTGACATACTACGACGAAGTCTCCAAGATGCAGATAAGATAGAGATTTTTATTTATTTACGGCCTCAAACATCTCATACCTTCGCGCTTTAGTCTGCCCTCTATTATTTATCTTGTTTCTCTCCATGAAATTCAATTGAATTCAGTTTTTGTCTTAAATTCATACTTATTCATTTTCTAAGCTTCCTAAATTCATGCTACGTATATATTCTATTCACCTAGAATTCATCGCTCTTTTAAAAATTACGATTTATGCATTGTTGTCTCTCAAATATTTAAAATCTACAATTAAGAGCCCTATCTACTCGCTGACGGTAACCCGCCCTCCCACCCCCTCCACCGGAAGTGCATTCCTCTGTCATCCTGTCATCCTCGGCTGTCTCCCGGAACCCATCTAGTGGCCTTGGCCATCCTCTCCCCTACCTTTGGGTAGCGCATTAAGTTTGAGTAATGTTTGCAGGTTGTAGGTACTGTTTTGCTTATGAATTCTTCCAATTGCAAGTTTTCTTTTCAGGTACACGACACTGCTTTTCCCCTTCCCAGGCTACAGGCCCACACCCCCAACACCCATACTGTTAGGATTGGCACTCTCAACGTCGGCACGCTGAAAGGTAGATCTGGTGAAATTGTTGAGATGCTTGAACGGAGACGCGTAGATATGTGCTGCATCCAGGAAGTAAGATGGAGAGGAGGTTCTGCGCGGTTCCTCACAGGCAAAGAACACAGGTACAAGATTTTCTGGGCAGGGAACGCTGACGGGGTCGGGGGCGTAGGAATACTTCTAGCGGAGAAATGGGTGGATAAGGTAATCGAGGTCGTTAGAGTAAGTGACAGAGTACTTAAGATCAGACTAGTGCTTCATCATAGATTAGCTACTGTCATCTCAGCCTATGCACCTCAACCGGGGCTACCAGATGGTCTGAAAGACCAATTCTATGACACTCTCTTGCAAACTACCTCGTCGACGAGTGACAGGGACCTTCTCTTTGTGGCTGGAGACTTCAACGGTCATGTCGGACGTCGTGCTGGAGGCTTCCATGGCATACATGGAGGCTATGGCTTCGGTTTCCGCAACGAGGAGGGAACCAGACTGCTGGAGTTCTGTGATGCAACCGATCTTATGGTCTGCAATACCAACTTCAGGAAACCTGCCAGTCACCTAGTCACCTACCGCTCCGGCAGACACTCTAGCCAAATCGACTACATCCTCGCCAGAAATAGGGAAAGAGGGCGGCTTATAAATGCCAAAACCTACCCTGGCGAAGAATGTACCCCACAACATAGATTAGTAGTTAGCGACTTTGGGATCAAGGCAAAATGGGTGCCCAGAATTAGACAGGCTTGGAGGAGAAGGGTGTGGAAGCTTAAAGACCCTGCAAACGGACAGAGACTTAGAGACAAGTTACTTGAATCATTTAACGAAATAGAAGGGGATATAGCATCATACAACGTGGAAGACAATTGGAGATTTCTGCGGGACAACCTGTTGAAAGCCACCGACCAGATTTGTGGGTGGTGTAAGGTCCCCTCCCGACCCAGAGTAACGTGGTGGTGGAACAAGGAGGTAGACAAGGCTATTAGACAAAAGAAACAGGCTTGGAAGGACTGGAAGAACGGTGGTAGCAGGGAATTGTACCAATGTGCCAGAAGGGAGGCTAGGCGACAGGTTTATTTAGCCAGAGGGGAAGCAGATAAGGAAAGATTTGCCAATGTTCTGCGCCGTGAGGACCAAATACTCGAGGTATTTCGTGTTGCAAGACAGTGTAGGAGAGAGAATAGTGATGTTGTAGGAGAGAAATGTGTTCGCATGGATGATGGTACGCTTGCATTAAATGAGGATGCAAAGAAAGAGGTCTGGAGATGCCATTACGATAGATTGCTTAATAAAGAGAATGAATGGGAGAAAGAGAGCCTGCCGTATGTCGACCCAATAGAGGGACCAGCTATCCGAGTTGATAGTACCAGGGTAGATAAAGCAATTAAGAGTATGAAGACCGGGAAAGCCCCCGGCCCATCAGGAATCACTGCAGAGATGCTCAAAATATCTGGCAGTGTTGGCTATAGCTTAGTCACCCGTATTACGAACCAGGTGATACACGAAGGAGTCATACCCAATGACTGGTGTAGCAGCATCATAGTCAACTGCTACAAAGGTAAAGGTGACGCTTTAGATACAAATAATTACAGAGGCATCAAGCTGTTAGATCAGGTTATGAAAGTTACAGAGAGGGTCATAGCCCAACTAATTAGGGAGCGAATCAATTTAGATGAGATGCAGTTTGGGTTCGTGCCAGGTAAAAACACTACTGATGCCTTATTTCTAGTGAGACAGTTGCAGGAGAAATACCTAGCTAAGGATAAACCTCTGTACCTGGCTTTCGTTGACATGGAGAAAGCCTTTGACAGGGTCCCCCGATCCCTTATCTGGTGGTCAATGAGGAAACTTGGGATAGAAAAATGGTTAGTGAGAGCTGTGCGAGCCATGTACAGAGATGCTGCCAGTAAGGTGAGGGTTGGAAATGAGTACAGCAATGAATTCCGGGTAGAGGTAGGGGTCCACCAAGGTTCCGTCCTCAGCCCCCTCTTATTTACCATAGTCCTCCAGGCAATCACAGAGGAGTTCAAGACAGGTTGCCCCTGGGAGCTCCTCTATGCTGATGACCTTGCCCTAATTGCGGAGTCACTATCAGAACTAGAGGAGCAGTTTCAGGTGTGGAAGCAAGGTCTAGAATTGAAGGGCCTTAGAGTCAACCTAGCTAAAACCAAAATCCTAATAAGTAGGAAGGTAGATAAAACACAAACCCCTTCAGGTAGATGGCCCTGCTCAGTATGTAGAAAAGGAGTAGGTAGTAACTCTATAAGATGTACCCGGTGCAAGCTATGGACACATAAGAGGTGCAGCAACATCAAAGGCAGGTTAACTAGCAAGTTAGTTTTTGTTTGTGGCAGATGTTCAGGTGCAATAAAGACTGCAAACAAACAGGAAACAACTTCTATCTCATCCCAGGGTGAAAAACTAGAGGTAGTCGATAGCTTCCGCTATCTGGGCGACCAAGTTAGTAGTGGGGGTGGGTGCGCTGAAAGTGTAGCTGCTAGAATAAGAATAGCCTGGGCAAAGTTTAGAGAGCTCTTACCCCTGCTGGCGACAAAGGGACTCTCACTCAGAGTAAAAGGCAGACTGTATGACGCATGCGTACGAACAACCATGCTACATGGCAGTGAAACATGGGCTGTAACTGCTGAGGACATACGTAAGCTCGCAAGGAATGAAGCCAGTATGCTCCGTTGGATGTGTAATGTCAATGTGAATACCCGTCAGAGTGTAAGTATCTTGAGAGAAAAGCTGAACATTAGAAGCAACAGTTGTGTCGTGCAAGAGAGACGATTGCGCTGGTATGGACATGTGGTGAGAATGGATGAGGATAGCTGCGTGAAAAAGTGCCACACCCTAACAGTTGAGGGAACCCGTGGAAGAGGTAGGCCCAGGAAGACCTGGGCTGAGGTGGTGAGGCAAGACCTTCGTACATTGGGCCTCACCGAGGCGATGACTACTGACCGAGACCTTTGGAAATGTGCTGTGCGTGAGAAGACCCGGCAAGCCAAGTAAGATCGTTGCCAGTGCCCCTGGACTGGTTCTTGTGCGGGTGGCACATGAGATGCACCATTTTGAGCGTGGCCGTTGCCAGTACCGCCTGACTGGCTCCTGTAGGATTTTCGAGCGAGATCGTTGCCAGTGCCCCTGGACTGGCTTGTGCGGGTGGCACATAAAAGACACCATTTCGAGCGTGGCCGTTTTCGTGCGGGTGACACGTAAAAGCACCCACTACACTCTCTGAGTGGTTGGCGTTAGGAAGGGCATCCAGCTGTAGAAACTCTGCCAAATTAGACTGGAGCCTGGTGTTGCCATCCGGTTTCACCAGTCCTCAGTCAAATCGTCCAACCCATGCTAGCATGGAAAGCGGACGTTAAACGATGATGATGATGATGATGATACATATATATATATATATATATATATATATATATATATATATATATATATACATACATATATATATATATATATATATATATATATATATATATATATACGTATATATATATATATATATATATACATATATATATATATATATATATATATATATATATATATATACATATACATATATATATATATATATATACATATATATATATATATATATATATATATATATATATATATATATGTATATATATATATATATATATATATATATATATATATATACATATATATATATATATATATACATGTGCTGCTTGACTGGTCCCCCCTCTCTCTCTCTCTTTATATATATATATATATATATATATATATATATATATATATATATATATGATGATGCTGATCTTTTCTCCCGCCATGCCTCTGTCTACCCCTCCATCCTCTCTAAATCAGTCCCTCTCTCTCTCTCTCTCTCTCTCTCTCTCTCTCTCTCGTAGTTTTTCCATAAGGTCTTCAGGTTCTGGCTATATATAAATGAGAAATCCATTCTAAATTATCTCAATCTCTTCTCCGCTGACATACTACGACGAAGTCTCCAAGATGCAGATAAGATAGAGATTTTTATTTATTTACGGCCTCAAACATCTCATACCTTCGCGCTTTAGTCTGCCCTCTATTATTTATCTTGTTTCTCTCCATGAAATTCAATTGAATTCAGTTTTTGTCTTAAATTCATACTTATTCATTTTCTAAGCTTCCTAAATTCATGCTACGTATATATTCTATTCACCTAGAATTCATCGCTCTTTTAAAAATTACGATTTATGCATTGTTGTCTCTCAAATATTTAAAATCTACAATTAAGAGCCCTATCTACTCGCTGACGGTAACCCGCCCTCCCACCCCCTCCACCGGAAGTGCATTCCTCTGTCATCCTGTCATCCTCGGCTGTCTCCCGGAACCCATCTAGTGGCCTTGGCCATCCTCTCCCCTACCTTTGGGTAGCGCATTAAGTTTGAGTAATGTTTGCAGGTTGTAGGTACTGTTTTGCTTATGAATTCTTCCAATTGCAAGTTTTCTTTTCAGGTACACGACACTGCTTTTCCCCTTCCCAGGCTACAGGCCCACACCCCCAACACCCATACTGTTAGGATTGGCACTCTCAACGTCGGCACGCTGAAAGGTAGATCTGGTGAAATTGTTGAGATGCTTGAACGGAGACGCGTAGATATGTGCTGCATCCAGGAAGTAAGATGGAGAGGAGGTTCTGCGCGGTTCCTCACAGGCAAAGAACACAGGTACAAGATTTTCTGGGCAGGGAACGCTGACGGGGTCGGGGGCGTAGGAATACTTCTAGCGGAGAAATGGGTGGATAAGGTAATCGAGGTCGTTAGAGTAAGTGACAGAGTACTTAAGATCAGACTAGTGCTTCATCATAGATTAGCTACTGTCATCTCAGCCTATGCACCTCAACCGGGGCTACCAGATGGTCTGAAAGACCAATTCTATGACACTCTCTTGCAAACTACCTCGTCGACGAGTGACAGGGACCTTCTCTTTGTGGCTGGAGACTTCAACGGTCATGTCGGACGTCGTGCTGGAGGCTTCCATGGCATACATGGAGGCTATGGCTTCGGTTTCCGCAACGAGGAGGGAACCAGACTGCTGGAGTTCTGTGATGCAACCGATCTTATGGTCTGCAATACCAACTTCAGGAAACCTGCCAGTCACCTAGTCACCTACCGCTCCGGCAGACACTCTAGCCAAATCGACTACATCCTCGCCAGAAATAGGGAAAGAGGGCGGCTTATAAATGCCAAAACCTACCCTGGCGAAGAATGTACCCCACAACATAGATTAGTAGTTAGCGACTTTGGGATCAAGGCAAAATGGGTGCCCAGAATTAGACAGGCTTGGAGGAGAAGGGTGTGGAAGCTTAAAGACCCTGCAAACGGACAGAGACTTAGAGACAAGTTACTTGAATCATTTAACGAAATAGAAGGGGATATAGCATCATACAACGTGGAAGACAATTGGAGATTTCTGCGGGACAACCTGTTGAAAGCCACCGACCAGATTTGTGGGTGGTGTAAGGTCCCCTCCCGACCCAGAGTAACGTGGTGGTGGAACAAGGAGGTAGACAAGGCTATTAGACAAAAGAAACAGGCTTGGAAGGACTGGAAGAACGGTGGTAGCAGGGAATTGTACCAATGTGCCAGAAGGGAGGCTAGGCGACAGGTTTATTTAGCCAGAGGGGAAGCAGATAAGGAAAGATTTGCCAATGTTCTGCGCCGTGAGGACCAAATACTCGAGGTATTTCGTGTTGCAAGACAGTGTAGGAGAGAGAATAGTGATGTTGTAGGAGAGAAATGTGTTCGCATGGATGATGGTACGCTTGCATTAAATGAGGATGCAAAGAAAGAGGTCTGGAGATGCCATTACGATAGATTGCTTAATAAAGAGAATGAATGGGAGAAAGAGAGCCTGCCGTATGTCGACCCAATAGAGGGACCAGCTATCCGAGTTGATAGTACCAGGGTAGATAAAGCAATTAAGAGTATGAAGACCGGGAAAGCCCCCGGCCCATCAGGAATCACTGCAGAGATGCTCAAAATATCTGGCAGTGTTGGCTATAGCTTAGTCACCCGTATTACGAACCAGGTGATACACGAAGGAGTCATACCCAATGACTGGTGTAGCAGCATCATAGTCAACTGCTACAAAGGTAAAGGTGACGCTTTAGATACAAATAATTACAGAGGCATCAAGCTGTTAGATCAGGTTATGAAAGTTACAGAGAGGGTCATAGCCCAACTAATTAGGGAGCGAATCAATTTAGATGAGATGCAGTTTGGGTTCGTGCCAGGTAAAAACACTACTGATGCCTTATTTCTAGTGAGACAGTTGCAGGAGAAATACCTAGCTAAGGATAAACCTCTGTACCTGGCTTTCGTTGACATGGAGAAAGCCTTTGACAGGGTCCCCCGATCCCTTATCTGGTGGTCAATGAGGAAACTTGGGATAGAAAAATGGTTAGTGAGAGCTGTGCGAGCCATGTACAGAGATGCTGCCAGTAAGGTGAGGGTTGGAAATGAGTACAGCAATGAATTCCGGGTAGAGGTAGGGGTCCACCAAGGTTCCGTCCTCAGCCCCCTCTTATTTACCATAGTCCTCCAGGCAATCACAGAGGAGTTCAAGACAGGTTGCCCCTGGGAGCTCCTCTATGCTGATGACCTTGCCCTAATTGCGGAGTCACTATCAGAACTAGAGGAGCAGTTTCAGGTGTGGAAGCAAGGTCTAGAATTGAAGGGCCTTAGAGTCAACCTAGCTAAAACCAAAATCCTAATAAGTAGGAAGGTAGATAAAACACAAACCCCTTCAGGTAGATGGCCCTGCTCAGTATGTAGAAAAGGAGTAGGTAGTAACTCTATAAGATGTACCCGGTGCAAGCTATGGACACATAAGAGGTGCAGCAACATCAAAGGCAGGTTAACTAGCAAGTTAGTTTTTGTTTGTGGCAGATGTTCAGGTGCAATAAAGACTGTAAACAAACAGGAAACAACTTCTATCTCATTCCAGGGTGAAAAACTAGAGGTAGTCGACAGCTTCCGCTATCTGGGCGACCAAGTTAGTAGTGGGGGTTTGGTGCGCTGAAAGTGTAGCTGCTAGAATAAGAATAGCCTGGGCAAAGTTTAGAGAGCTCTTACCCCTGCTGGCGACAAAGGGACTCTCACTCAGAGTAAACGGCAGACTGTATGACGCATGCGTACGAACATGGGCTGTAACTGCTGAGGACATACGTAAGCTCGCAAGGAATGAAGCCAGTATGCTCCGTTGGATGTGTAATGTCAATGTGAATACCCGTCAGAGTGTAAGTATCTTGAGAGAAAAGCTGAACATTAGAAGCATCAGTTGTGGCGTGCAAGAGAGACGATTGCGCTGGTATGGACATGTGAGAATGGATGAGGATAGCTGCGTGAAAAAGTGCCACACCCTAACAGTTGAGGGAACCCGTGGAAGAGGTAGGCCCAGGAAGACCTGGGCTGAGGTGGTGAGGCAAGACCTTCGTACATTGGGCCTCACCGAGGCGATGACTACTGACCGAGACCTTTGGAAATGTGCTGTGCGTGAGAAGACCCGGCAAGCCAAGTAAGATCGTTGCCAGTGCCCCTGGACTGGTTCTTGCGCGGGTGGCACATGAGATGCACCATTTTGAGCGTGGCCGTTGCCAGTACCGCCTGACTGGCTCCCGTAGGATTTTCGAGCGAGATCGTTGCCAGTGCCCCTGGACTGGCTTGTGCGGGTGGCACATAAAAGACACCATTTCGAGCGTGGCCGTTTTCGTGCGGGTGACACGTAAAAGCACCCACTACACTCTCTGAGTGGTTGGCGTTAGGAAGGGCATCCAGCTGTAGAAACTCTGCCAAATTAGACTGGAGCCTGGTGTTGCCATCCGGTTTCACCAGTCCTCAGTCAAATCGTCCAACCCATGCTAGCATGGAAAGCGGACGTTAAACGATGACGATGATGATGATGATATATAATTCTTTTCTTTTTTCTTTCTTTTATTTTACTTGTTTCAGTCATTTGACTGCGGCCATGCTAGACCACTGCCTTTAGTCGAGCAAATTCACCCCAGGACTTATTCTTTGTAAGCCTAGTACTTATTCTATCGGTCACTTTTGCTGAACCGCTAAGTTATGGGGACGTAAACACACCAGCATTGGTTGTCAAGCGATGTTGGGGGGACAAACACACACACACACACACACACATATATACATACGACGGGCTTCTTTCAGTTTCCGTCCACCAAATCCATTCACAAGGCTTTCGTCGGCCCGAGGCTATAGTAGAAGACACTTGCCCAAGGTGGGACTCAACCCGGAACCATGTGGTTGGTAAGCAAGCTATACATATTCATATGTACATATCTATATATATTCATATACATATACAGATACTTATGCATACATACATACATTAATATACACGTATAAATGCAAACATATAATATCCATTTTCCATGCTGACATGGGTTCGAATGTTTTGACAGAAACCAATTTGCCAGAGCAGTACACCAAGCTGCAATGTCTTCTTTGGCATAGCTTGTAAATCTGGATGCCCTTCCTAATGCCAACCACTTTATAGCTTGTACTGGGTGCTTTTTGAAAGCTATTTGGTGCCAGTGAGGTCAACAAGTAACATGTAAGACAAGACTGGTCAACTAAGGTGGGTGTATCATTGAGGGAGGTGGCTTTATGTCAGGTGATGAGAAGTTGAATTATGATAGAGGGATAGAAATTGGTTTCCTGCAACAGAGGAAATACGCAGCTAACCCATTTGCAAAAGGAGAGAAGATGGTGTAGAAGTGAAAGGGCATACTCTCAAGTTACAGGAAGTTGAACATTAGTGAAATGGTCTAGAGGGATGGACAGAGCAAATGGGTAGCTAAGATTGTGAAAGTGTGAAAGGAGAGTGGTGGATTGATAAGGACAAATGTAAAGGATGGTGAATTCAAAAGGAGGTGTTGTCAACAGTGATTATCAGCTTGGATGAAGGAAGGTGAAGGAAATATGTTTGGGTCAAGGAGGTGATAGGTGGCACCACAAGCAATGTAGAATATATGTAAGAGATGCACAGCACCAGGAATGAGGCCAGAGGTACATGGGGGATGGAAGAATGAAAGGGTGTACAGAGGAAGAGTTGAAATGGAGGGGATATTTAGTGGAAAATAAGATGGTAGGGGATGATACTGAGAGTGTGAGATACAAAGTAAGTGGTTCTCATATAGTTAAAACAGATGAGCGAATAGTGAGAAGAGTGGAGGTGTAGGTATTTCAAAGTGTAGTTGTGAGGAAGAGATATGTCAGGGCAGACATAAATAATATGCATTTAGGGCCTCATTTGTGCAGAAGGAAATCACCAGCAAATCACCAACCATCTTGATCTTTTGTCATGTCTGCCATGAGACTCAAACATCCACAGGTCATTCTTCACTATTTTGTCCTGCATCTACCTGGGTCATGCTCTTCTACAGTTTCCATCAGTTGTTAGTGATTAGCACTTCTTAATGCAGTTGCCTTTATTAATAAGCATTACATGATGATACAAGAGTAGGTTTCTCTACATCTGATTCCTCTTACACCTTATTTGTCTCATGAAACATTTGCATTTTGCTGTACATGATACTGGTGTTGCATATCAAGTCACTGCATGTCCTCTGCATTCATGACTATAGCACAGTTATTTGTACACAAGTACCATACAATCAGTTTTTTACTGTGAAGGAAAGGCCTTTTGTTGCCAACATAGATTTTAGCTCTTTAAATTTTCTCCATTATATTCTAGCAACTATGCTTTCAGAACATCCTCCTTCACTGCTATTAGGACACCTATGTAAAAAAAAAAAAAAAAAAAAAAAAAAAAAAAAAAAAATTAAGCTATCTACCACTTCTAAGCACCTTCCAAGGCATCTGGGAAAATCTATTTCCTGTATGCTCTGAGGTATTTTGTTGCTGAACATCTGCCTCGCACAAAGCCAACTTTCCCAGGGAACCTTCCAGTGATTTCATTATATATCTTATGTATTCAATGTTTGCACTGGGTCAAACTGTATAGAATTTTTCCAAATAGTTTTTCTACATATTGAACAGGGCCATTCTCCTGTAGATATTTGTGGTCTGATTGTTTTCCCATTTTTTCCAGAGGTTACACACACACACACACACACATGTATTTAATTACATACATGCACATATATATAAACACACATTTATGCATAAACATATATATATATTTGCATATATATATATATGTGTGTGTGTGTGTGTGTATACCCACCCCATATATATGTGTGCATATGTGGAGAAATGTGATGTGGTTGTTAGAGTATTATGGCGCTTATTGCCATAAGATTGTGGTTTTAGTTCCAGAATAGGGCAATGTGTTGTGTTCTTGAGTAAAAACACTTCATTTCTTGTTGGTCTAGTTCACACATCTGGCAAAAATGAGTAACCCTGTGACAGAGCAGTATCCTATCTAGTGGGGAACATACCTGTTATAAAATCCAACAGACTGGACTTATGAGCCTATGGCCTGGAAAGGACTTCACATACATATAATATAGATAGGGTTAAAATCCAAGCTGTGTTTCCTTGAAGCACATCTGCAATTCTATTATTCAAAATCTGTATGTAGATGTTATATTGGTGTAAAAGTAACCATTACACGCCAAGAGTGTAATGGGTTCTTTTACATGTCGCCAGCATAGGTTCCAATTTGCGTGACACTGGTATCTGCCACAATTGCGATTTTGCTTGGTTTTCAAGCACAACATAATGCCAAAAGTCTTGGTCATTGCCTCTGTGAGGCCCAACATTCAAAAGGAACTCAACCACTTTGCCTCCGTGAGGCTCAACACTTGAAAGAAACTCAGCCACTTTGCCTCTGTGAGGCCCAATGCTAGAAAGGAACTCAACCACTTTGCCTCCACGAGGCCCAATGCTTAAAAGGAACTCAGCCACTTTGCCTCTGTGAGCCCCAACGTTCAAAAAATGTTCTTTATGTTCCACCAGCACGGGTGCACTTGGTTTGATGCGTCCTCTCAAGCATAGCACATCACCAAAGGTCTTGTTCACCAGTCATTGCCTCTGTGAGGCTCAAAATTTGAAGATCATGCTTCACCACCTCATCCCATGTCTTCATGGGTATACATCTACCACACATTCCCTCCACAGTTAGAGATCAGCACATTTTTACACAGCTGTCCTCATCCATATGCATCACATGACCATACTAGCACAGTTGTCTCTCTTGCACACCACATCTGATTCCTCTTATACCCAACTTTTCTCTCAAGATGCTTACACTCTGTCAAACATGTACACTGACATTGCACATCCAGTGAAGCATACTGCCTTCATTTCTTTCAGGCTTATGCATGACCTCAGCTGTCATAGCCCATGTTTCACTGCCATGCAGCATAGCTGTTCACACACAGATCTCAAACAACCTGCCTTTCCTTCTGAGAGAGAGGCTTTTGTTGCCAGTAGGGTATAGGAGCTCTCTGAACTTTGCTCACTTAATCTTATTCTTACAGCTACGCTTTTGGAACATCCACTTCCACTACTAACTTGGTCACCTAGCTCGCCCCACTGGCAGTTGATGGCGTCTCTTTTCTGCACATTTTCAGTATTAATTGTTCCTGTGCATTTTCCGCATATAAAAGCTAGTTTCCCTGTTAACCTTCCTCTGATGTTGCTGCATCTTTTATGTGTCTAAAGTTTACTCTGGATGCATCATATGGAGTTGCTACCAACACCTTTTCTACAGATTAAGCCTGGCCATCTACCTGAAGGGATTTGTGGTTTGTCTGCCTTCCTACTTACAAAGACTAAGACTTTGGTTTTTGGTTTTTGCTAAATTATACTAAAACTTTGGTTTTTGCTATGTTAATATATCTATATCTATCTATCTATCTATCTGTCTGTCTGTCTATTTATCTATCTATCTATTTATCTATATATATGCATAGGCGCAGGAGTGGCTGTGTGGTAAGTAGCTTGCTTATCAACCACATGGTTCTGGGTTCAGTCCCACTGCGTGGCACCTTGGGCAAGAGTGTCTTCTACTATAGCTCCAGGTCGACCAAAGCCTTGTGAGTGGATTTGGTAGACAGAAACTGAAAGAAGCCCGTCGTATATATGTATATATATATATATATGTATGTGTGTGTATATGTTTGTGCGTCTGTGTTTGTCCCTCCCCCCAACATCGCTTGACAACCGATGGTGGTGTGTTTACGTCCCCGTAACTTAGCGGTTCAGCAAAAGAAACCGATAGAATAAGTACTAGGCTTACAAAGAATAAGTCCTGGGGTCGATTTACTCGACTAAAGGCGGTGCTCCAGCATGGCCGCAGTCAAATGACTGAAACAAGTAAAAGAGTAAAAGAGTATATATATACACACACAGAGTCTCAACTTGAGAGCTGGGGCACTGCTGTTAGCTTTGCTATATATATATATATATATATATATATATATATATATATATATATATATATATACACTTATATATACTTATATATATATATGTCTGTATGAGTTAGAGGTTATGGAACCATCTAAGAAATAATAAATATCCAATATACTACTGGGTGTATACCTATGTAATTATATCCAAGTGCTTACTATTGCAGAACAATATCGCAATTGAATAATAGATATGAGTGGGGGCAAAACAGAAATTTATCCAGAATTTATGAGATAAATAAGAAAATGGAGAGGATAATCAATCAACAAGCATCATCCTGTAGACATTCATTTATATCTATTTATTAATTGATTACAATCATATGTATAAGCAATCAAAAATTAATAAATAGATATAAATGAGTGTCTACAGGCTGATGTTTGTCGATTGATTACCCTCTGCATTTTTTTATTTACTTTTATGTATATATATATATATATATATATATATATATATATATATATATATATATATATATATATATATATACATATACATATATACTTATATATTTACTTATATATAAATACTTATATGTAAATATATATATATATACTTTTATATATATATATTATATATATATTTATTTATATATATATATATATTATATATATATTTATTTATATATACATATATGTATATATATGTGTGTATATATATGTGTATATATATATATATATATATATATATATATATATATATATATATATATATATATATATATATATTTATATATACACATATATGTACACACACACACACATATATATGCACACACACACACACACACACATATATATATACACACACATATACATATATATATATATATATACACACATACATATATTCTGAACTTGAGAGCTGGGGCACTGTTGTTAGCTTTGCTACATGTTCACTAATTGAAACCCTCTGATATGTGGAATTCAGTGAATAAGGAAGTTTTATGTCACTGCTATCATCTCCATTTCGTTCTGTGAGGTAGGCTCATCCAGAACTGTTGACAGAAGGCGATCCAGTTCTGCTTTGAAGACACCTACATCCATCTCATGTAGGTTCCTCAGGTTTTTTGGAAGAATACTGAAGAGCTGTGGGTCCTCGAAACCCAAGCTGTTGCTGTATCTGGTCCTGTATCTTGATGGCAATGTTAGGATCTTTGGTGCTGTCTGTGTAACATTCAATGCTAAAGTTTGGTACAAATCCTTCCTGGATTTTCCAGATGTATATCACTGCATATTGTTCCCGCCTTCATTCTAAGTAGTAGAGTCTTAACTTTTTCAGCCTTTCTTAATAGCTGACATGTCACGAGTTGATCTTTGTTTTAGCTTCCCTGAATTGCTTCAAGTTGCACTGTTAATTATACACTGTGTGGTGACTATAACTGGTAGCAGTAGTCTAAGCAGCTGAGGACATATATACCTTCCGGAGGACCACCATGTTTTTCTGTCCTCTCATTCTGAAAATTCTAAAGATTCAGCCAGCCAGATGTCTGCATATTATTGCCAACTTAGTAATATGCACCTGGAAAGAAGAATCATAAACTGTCAAGTAAAGGAGAGGCACCTTTGCTTCCACTGATTCTGTTGCAAAGTGTTATTTTGAGTAAAGTTATTTGGTTGCAGACCTCTTTTGAGTCTTTTTATTATCACTGGGTCAGAGATAGTCCCCAAAGCCCTTCCAGATAAGTGATTGGTCATTCAAAGAGATTTATAGATTGCAAATTTATTCTGTTCAGTTACCTATCGGCATAGTGATCATTGGCAAACTCCAGAGGTAATGCTTTCATTTCCCCTTACGCCTCACGTCACACAGTTGTTAATGTTTATTTGAGTTGGGTCAATTCCTTCCAATTGCTATAGATCCATAATGCATCTTACAGCTGTGCAGTCACCTGTATGGTGAGGAATCCTACATTGGGGAGTGGTAACAACTAAGATAGAGTAGCTGACTGCTTATTGTGATCATTTGTCTTTTGCTTTTCCTTTAGCTTTATTCACTTTTGCAAACCCAGTGGACATTCATATGTTTCCGATTTCAAAGAAATTTGAACAGTAGATATAAGACACAAGTTTAAAAAGATTCCCAGCAATTCAACTTCTGTGGTTGACTTTAAGACCCCATTAATAGGGACCTTAACTCCCACATTTTAGAGATCCATGTGCTCCATTTTTCAGGAGCAAAAACCTTTGAATAGGTTTTATAAGATTTGGATTTTGGAATCTGGGCATAAAGATTTGTATGAGATAAATATGTCATGATTAGAATTTTTGTTAGGGTGTGTAAAGAGGGAAAGAACCCTCATTAAAATTCTTAATTTCCAATTTTGATGAAATTCAAATCATAGATATTTCAGTTCATTAGAGAAAATATAAAAGAAAAGTCTGATTCTTCAATTCCATGTGACACGGGCAGTGCCAGATATCTCTGCTTGTATATATATATATATATATATATATATATATATATATTGTTGTATTTGGGAATGATCATGTTGCCAGTTTAGTCAATAAAAACACACGCACTATATATTTGGTGTTAATTTGCTTCATCTTTATATTACATTAATCGTATTTCAGTCAGAGTTCTTTCGTCACACTTCTGTGACTTCATCAGTGGTCCTTTGCTTTCTTCTTTCTTATTTGTGTGTCCCACCTTACTAACGATCAGCCATTTTGACAAAATGTGGCTGCTGGGAGATGCTTTGTCTGGCAACAGGATTCTGCACCATGCCACACAAGCAGGAGAACCCAGACATGGCTGTCAGACAATTTCTGCAACCACATCACTCCTAACATCTGGCCACCTAACTCCCCAGACTGCAACCCCTTGATTATTATGCGTGGGGCAATAAAGCCACCTTCAGCTTCAACAATTGCTTCTATATGAGATCTAAATCATTTACATGCTCGAATCAAGTGGTCCTGGTTCATTTGGGACATTACTCTGACTATGAAAACTTTCAAAGAATATTTGGTGTTATGAGCATGTTCATTGACCTCTTTCTCAACAACGCTTCACATGTAATAGTCCAATGTTTTGAGATCTGGGGAATTAGGAGGCCAAATGTTAGGGGCTATGTGATCATGAAAATTTTCAGTCATTCATTCCTGTGTTATTAGAGCCATGTGTGATAGTGCAGAGTCTTACTGAAACAAATATGCCCTTCCGTTGCATACACTGTCTATCCAGGGCTTAACAATTATTTCCAGGACCTCAATGTAGATAGTAGAGTTAACTCTAAGGCCTTGTGGAAAGAAGTAAGGAGGCATCACATGTCCTTCATTGCTGACAACCCCTAAAACAATGACAGTTGCAGGAAATTTTGAATGCATAACACTTGGAACTTCAGAAGGGTCTGCACATAATCATCTGTCATTTCTTCTGTTGACTTTTTGATCTTGGTCGAAGTTTTTCTCGTTTGAGAAAAACCAAATCAAATATTCTTCTGCCAGATTTTTCAGTTTGTTTAAGACCCTTTGAAATCTGATGTAGAAATTTTCTTTCACTTTTCCTGACAAACAGACCTTTCCTCATCATATAAGATTTATATCTGATGTCTTCGTGGACAACATTTCTGACTGTTCCTTCTGACACATGAAGATCTTTTGCAATTGATCTCATGGACTATCTGGGATAGTAATCAATTGTCTGTTGAACTTGCTGGATAAATTCAGGTGCTCTGATGATTTCAGAGCATTTAGAATGCTTTTTATGCTTTAATACTGGTGATATGCTTCATCTTCAGTCCCTAGCTTCTTATAAACTTTGTAGATTAAAAAACCTGGCAACTTTTACAAATCAATATATTTCTAAATCACTATGCTCTGCGTTTATAACTACAATAACAGCATGCCTCTTCATTTCTTGAGAAAGCTAAGGGTCTGCCATTATTATTTGCTGAAACAAATATTATACAGAGTTAGCAAAAAATGCAGCAATGACCCCAAAAGAGTATCTCCTCAAATAACTTATGCACCCTGTATATATATATATATATATATATATACACACATACATATATACATAAACATACATATATACATAGTCAACTGCTACAAAGGTAAAGGTGATGCATTAGATACGAATAATTATAGCGGTATCAAGTTGTTGGTTCAGGTAATGAAAGTCACGGAGAGGGTCATAGCCCAACTACTTAGGAAGAATGTCAGTTTAGACGAAATGCAGTTTGGGTTTGTGCCTGGGAAAAGCACCACTGATGCTATATTTCTGGTAAGACAGCTGCAGGAGAAATACCTAGCCAAAGATGAACCTCTGTACCTGACTTTCATTGACGTGGAGAAAGCCTTTAACAGGGTCCCCTGATCTCTTATCTGGTAGTCAATGTGGAAACTAGGGATAGATGAGTGGTTAGTAAGAGCTGTACAAGCCTTATACAGGGAAGCTGTCAGTAAGGTGTGGGTTGGCAATGAGTATAGTGAAGAATTCCGAGCAGGGGTAGGGATCCACCAAGGATCAGACCTCAGCTCCTGCTTATCCATCATAGTCCTTCAGTTAATAACAGGAATTCAAGTCAGGATGCCCTGGGAGCTTCTCTATACTGATGATTTTGTTCTAATAGCTGAGTCACTATCAGAACTAGAAGAGAAGTTTCAGGTGTGGAAGCAAGGATTAGAATCGAAGGGCCTTAGAATCAATCTAGCAAAAACCAAAGTCTTAATTAGTAGGATGACAGACAAATCACAAATCCCTTCAGGTAGATGACTCTGCTCAATCTGTAGAAAAGGTGTAGGTAGAAACTCCATAAGATGTACCCGGTGTAAGCTATTGACATATATGAGGTGCAGCAATATCAAAGAAAGGCTAACTGGGAAGATAGTTTTTGTGTGTAACAAATGCTCAGGGGCAATAAACATTGAAAATGTGCAGGAAACAGCTTCTATCACATGCCTGGTGAAAAAACTAGAAGTAGTTGATAGTTTCCACTACTTAGATGACCAAGTCAGGAGTGGGGTTGGATGCTCTTAGAGTGTATCTGTTAGAATAAGAATAGACTGCGCAAAGTTCAGAGAGCTCTTATCTCAGCTGGTGACAAAGGGCTTCTCACTCAGAGTAAAAGGTAGACTGTATGACGCATGTGTGCGAACAGCCATGCTACATGGCAGTGAAACATGGGCCATGACTGCTGAGGACATGCGTAAGCTTGCAAGGAATATGTTGGATATGTAATGTCAGTGTGCATACATGACAGAGTGTAAGCACCCTGAGAGAAAAGTTGGACATAAGAAGCATCAGATGTGGTGTGCAAGACAGATGACTGCACTGGTATGGTCATGTGTTGCATATGGATGAGGACAGCTGTGTGAAAAAGTTGTCATTCCCTACCAGTAGAGGGAGCCTGTGGGGAGGTACACTCAGGAAGACTTGGGATGAGGTGGTAAAGCATGACCTTCGAATGTTGGATCTCACAGAAGCAATGACAAGTGATGGAGACCTTTGGAGATATGCTGTGCTTGAAATGACACAGCAAGCCAAGTGAGACTGTAACCATGGCCTTTGCCAGTGTAGCATAACTGGTCCATCTAAGAGTACCCTTCAGTCATTCAGCAATGAACTGCACTTGTGAAGACTTGTTGAGTCAAGTGAAGTCATTGCCGTGGCCAGTGACTGTACTACCTGATTGGCAACTGTACTGGTGGCACGTAAAAAGCACCATTTTGAGTGTGGCCGTTGCCAGTACCGCCTGACTGGCCTTCGTGCCGGTGGCACGTAAAAGCACCCACTACACTCTCGGAGTGGTTGGCGTTAGGAAGGGCATCCAGCTGTAGAAACACTGCCAAATCAGATTGGAGCCTGGTGTAGCCACCTGGTTCACCAGTCCTCAGTTAAATCATTCAACCCATGCTAGCATGGAAAGCAGACGTTAAACGATGATGATGATGATGATATATGTATATACATATATATATATATACATATTTATAAATATATATACATATACATATATATATGCATACATATATATATCCATATATATATACATACATATATATATATCCATACATATATATATTTATATATCCATACATATATATATAAACATATATATATATACACACACACATATATATACATACATATATATATATATATATATATACATATATAAGATACAGAAATAATTGATTCTGAAATGCATGATAATGCTAATAGCATGAACAGGATAAACTATCCAGATATTGCAGAAAAAAATCATTACCAGCCAGCCATGAGACACGAACTCACATCCCTGCCATCACGCATCAAGTACTTTACTCTTAAGCTAAACTGTCCAGTAACGAATTGTTCTGCAATTTTAGGATTTATAAATCTAGCTTTATAAGACGCTAACGTTAAATTCAACTTCTGTATCTTTCAATACATCTCAATGCTTTTAAAGCAAACTTTGTTTACTTTCATAGTAAGTTAAACACCTATATATATGTTTATACATACATATATATATATTTGTATATACATATATATATTTATAAATACATATATATATATATTTATACATACATATATATATTTATACATATATATATATTTATACATATATATATACACATATACATATACATATTCATTTTTACACACACAAATATCTATTTATACACACACACACATATATATATATATACAAATTTATACACTCATATATATATATATATTTATACACACATGCACACACACACACACACACATATATATATATACATATTTATATATATATATATTCATACATATATATACATATGTATTTATACATATATATATATACACACATATTTATACATACATATATATATACACATATATTTATACACATATATATTTATACATACACACACGCATATATATATATATATGTATATATATATATATTTATTCGCCATGATAGTTCGCTAGCCACTATACATTCTTTATTTTCTCTCCCTGTTTCTTTCTGTGGAAGAGCATAGGCTCGAAACATTAAAGACTTTTTCACTTCCTGAGCGATAAACTAATACATCTGTTTGTTGTCTACACCACCTGTCTTCGTCTTTTGTTTTTTTTTTGTGAATTCTTCCTATATATATATATATATATATATAGCTCTTGCAAAACCACTGCACATACTTTTTCAGAATTTCTTTGCATGTGGAAAATACCCCAAAGTGCTAAAAGAAGGTATAATATGCCCTATCCATAAAGAAGGAAACAGAAAAGAATCTAAAAATTACAGACCTATCTCTCTAAATTCACGTTAGCAGAAATATGGAACATATTGTCAGAAGTAAGGTGATTCCATTCCTAGAAGAAAATAGCTTGCTTATCAATGCAGCACTGCTTTTACTGAGGAAAGAGCTGCCTTACACGATTATGGCAGTATACTGAAGCAAAAGCTCAACCATTTAAATGTTGATGTGCTATATCTTGACTCTGGCAAGACCTTTTGACAAAGTTATTACAGAATACATGTAGGAGTCAGACAGTTACAATCAATACTGCTTTGTATGAGGAGGCAATGATTCTAAGTGGAGCCCCTCTGTGAACTGTACTGAGACCATTTACTGCCAATGGTAGCTCCCTCATGTATGCCTTCAGTTATACAATCAGGCATTCTTATAAGTTACGCTGATGATACAGAAATATCACAGGCAGTCAAAGACTAATTTTAACTTAAAATGACAATATACTAGTGGGCTGATAAAAATAACTTGCAGTTCAATACTGAGAAATTTCAAGTGCCCTGATTGATCCACAAATAGACTACAATCAGAATACACAGAACGAAGGGGTATTGCGTCCCTGTAGTCACAGTCAGTGTGTAACCTGGAAATCCACTTGTGTAATGATGCATTATCCCACATGCACATTACAAAGATAGTAACAATTTGCAGATAACTAGCTGGTTGAATACTGAGATCATTCAGAACAAGAAAACCTGTTTGATCCCATGAAGGACATTCGTTCTACGTCACCTAAAATACTGCACCAAATTACGGCTACCACATAGTATCAAACTAACAGTAGAGGTTGAGAAAATTCAATGTTACTCACTACAGTTCTATATTTAAT